>NW_026291365.1:0-211902 GCF_025698545.1 Gossypium raimondii | reverse complement strand
CATGGATCCATGGTTAGGATTGCCGAATGTTTTATTTTTTCGCTGCGCCGTAGGGGTGCCAACGTTCCAACTACTTGTTCATGCATCTTTCAATGATTCGTTTACATAATAATCACATATCATTTAAGCATACACTACAATACTCAAACATATTCATTGATAATTTGACACTTGAGCCATGAAACGTAAATGTAGGCTCTATTACCACTCATTGGATACACGTATCTCTAACACACCAAATGACTCATAAAGTCGAACATATCCCAAAAAGTGAAGCATATAGCTAACACTCTCTATCACACCAAACATGTAATTTTAACGACTAAAAACTCAATTTAAAGGATCAAATAACATCAGAAACTAATAAGGAATCAAATCGTTACCTTAGTTGACGAAAAACCAAACGTTTTATTGAAAATTTGAAAAACCTAAAAATTCAACAATGGAGAAATCTATGGTTTTTTTGGATGTTTTTCTTGAAATATTATGGAGATTTATGGCTTGGGCAATGATAGAAATCTAAGGAACTAAGTTTGAGAATCAAAATTGAGTGAGAGGAGCTTTGGAATACAATGGACGACAAAACAAAAATATGGAGAAGAGACTAATGTGGGATTTATAAAGATGAAGAGGGAAAATAGGGTGGAAATTGAAATTTGGTTTAATTTCCTTTTAAAAACTCATAATTTAGATCTTTTTACAAATCAGTCCTTATTTCAAAATTGAAAACCTTTTGAACATTATTTTCAAAAATTGATTAGATTTTCTAAATATCATAAACAAGAACATCTCTAATTACCATGCTTATGAAATTCCCCAGCTCACTAGAGTTGAAATCCCTAAAATACCCCTAAAACTCATAGACCTAATTTTGGGGTGTTACAAATTGGTTCAAGCGTAAGCCGTTAAACTATTATGGTATATTAAGTATACATATGTAGGAAATGACAAGTTTTAATGTGTTAAAGCACAGGTAAGATTGGTAATGAAAAAGGCTAGTTGTTAGATAAAATGTTTAGAAATTTGGATGTTTTAGATGAATATATTGAATGATTTGTTGGAGCAATTGAAATAGGTACCAAAATAACTCATTTTTACCAAATACAAGGTCATCTCCTGACAAGCAACTCCTCCCGTTGCAACATCAACCAATAGTGAGTCACATCGTGACATCGAGTGGCCTGATGTCATGACATGACAAACTATTTGGTGATGTGACGACGTGGAGGAATTGATGTTGTGGCATCGATTCTAAAATTTTAAAACTTTACAATTTGGTCCTATTATGTGCTCGGGTCAATGAAAGAGCTCTCGCAAGCTCTATTGAGGTCTTCTAAGGTTAAGGTTTGCTTAGAAATAACTTTGATAAGGCTGCGCGACATTCATTTTGCAACCTTTTGATCAGATTTCATCAATTGTATTCCTAAAAGAGTATGTAACCTTACTGTGTGAAAATATACAACGGTGACCATCTTATCCTTTTCTATAAGAAATCTTCCGAAGATGGCATTGTACGTTGAAAATTAGCCTACAATTAAATTCACCACAATTACCAAAGTGTGGTCATCATCTCCTATATGGATGAAAATAGTAAGCCTTTGGTTGGTATTAACTGGTTGGCAAATCCAAAGATATGCAATAAAGGATTCAAATCTTTCTTAAAAAGTTCTAGCTTTAGGATTCAAGTCTCCCACTAAAAAGATATCTATCACACAATTATTGTAAAAAAGAATCCTCTAATTGTATAATTTCTTACTATCGCAAAAACTACTATCGTGTCACTACCATCATTGGTAACTAACTCATCGTCATTTTAATTAAAGGAGACAAACTTGTCCTCTAGTTGTCTTATTGTGAACAAGTATCCATTGGTGCGAATAGATTATTTGCATGACTAGTTCAAGTGAGCTTCAATTTTCTCTAAGTTCAACTTAAGATTAGGATATCATCTATTAAAAGTGAAGGGGTCAAACATGCCGAAGACTACATTGAAGCTCAATATAGACATTATGAATTTGTGGCCCGAACGGAAAGAAAAGCCAAAAAAAAGAGTCAAAAATTCATTGGTTCAACCCAACCCAAGCATTAAAAATAATGAAACAAGAACCCCTAAAATTACTTAAAAAGGAAAAACCAAAACTAAAGGCTAAAGCTTCTGCTTTTAAACTTTGAATTTCTCCTTTCCTCTTCCTTTCCAACTTCATCAAGCATTATTTAATACAAAAGTTATGGTAATAATTTGGAATGGATAAGAAATTAAATTTAAAACTAAAAAGGATGAGAAAATTGAAAAACTAAAAAATTGAGATTGAGTGGGAAGTTGAAGGAAATGAGATTTTAGATGAGAACCATATTGAAGAAAAAATATGATCAAATATGGGGAGAGACTAAAGAGACATGATAATGGAGAGAGAGAGATATGATAGTTTAATATTTTAATATTTTAATATTTTAATATTTTTTTTAAAAAATTTCAACGTTTGGACTTTTAGTTTTATGAGTTCTAGTTATACTCCTTTACACTTATTTAGAGCCAAAAAACGAGTAGGCTTAAGTCGGGATTATTTTGGACTTAGATTTTCTTGGGATCAAGCCTTTTCGAGCTCGAAATTTTTTCAAATTTGAGCTTAGATCGAGCCATGCAGGATCTAACAGATTAAAATAATTTTGAAATTTATAAGTTACAAATACTTTAATTTTGAATGAAATAATTCATATTACTTTTATATGAAGACAATACAATTCAATTTGCCTTATAAAAAGCATAAATTATATATATTTAATAAATTTATTTTATATAAAATAATTAAAACGCTTATTATATGTAAAATTTATTATTTTGTGATATTATATGAATTAACAAAATATCTTTTATTAGTTATTATTATATATAAATAAATTTTTATCTTTTTATTAAATTTATGTATTCTAAAATATGTATTCCGAACCCAAATATATTATATTAAACCTAAACTCAAATAATATACTCATTATTACCCAAACTGAAAATAAACTAACTATAGCCCAAATCTCAAGTCCAAAATAAAAAGAAATTAAACTCAATATCCAAATACAATTTGTAAAAGTTAAAGCCCCATTCAAAATCTAATTTAAAAATAATAATTTATTAAGATATTTTAATATAATTATAAACATGTATTTTAATATACTAAATTACACATAACTATTGATATTATATATTTTATTATAATCTATACTATAACAGTTGTCATAACGTTGCCTACATAAGAGTATGGGGGCCTAATAAGCAAAGTTAGACATGGAGGGCCTAAATTAATGTAGAGTCGCCATTAACCAATTATGGCTAAGTTGGTTAGCTACCTATCGTCTAAAAGTTTAGAATTAATACTACGAAAAAATTCTAACAGTCTAGACTCGATCTCATCACCAAATTTTGGGTTCGGGAGTACAGTTATGTTTGGGGAAGGTTATAGCAACCCCACAACGCCTATCCGGGGATAGTCCTACAAGGTCTTAGGAGCTAGGGTTTTTTATTATTATTTAAGCATATTAATGCCTTAACCTAAGCTAAAATCTTATGGAAATCTTAAATAAAAACTCTAAAGAAAATGTCTCCGGTGTACTTGTAACTTGATTAAGATGTGTTCACCAAACTTATCCAATTTGAAACTTAAATTAGATATTTTTACTTTTAACGGGAATCTTAAAGGATACCTAAATAATTTTAGTAAAATACCTTCAATTCTTAAAATTAATTCTATTTTAGAATTCTAGAAAAAAACCTAGAAATTCCAATGAATTAAGAGAAATATTAAAATACATCTACAACTTATTCGATCTATTATTATTATTTTTAAAATATTTAATTAATAACGTCAAACCTATCAAGATGTTACGAAAGTATCCTATGACAGTTTATGATTTATCTTACTTTAAAATTCTTGATCTAAGGTTTAAATTCATCAAAATCTCAAAATAATATATCTTAAATAATATTTATTAGCTTCTCACAAAGTTTCTAAAATAAAATACTTAGAAAGACCTACTCATGATTTACAATTCACCTACAAAATTTTTAGTTTTAATCTTGAATAAAGTCCTAAAGAATTTTTACATATTAATTTAAGATTCTAAAGAGGAATCTTAAACGATATTTAAAATTAGTTTAAAACCCTAAAAAATCCTACATATTATTTATAATTTTCTAGGGTAAATGGTAGATAAGATCTTAAAGACTAACCTAAATCCAAATATAAAAACCTTACGGTTTCATTAAAATGTAACACCTACTTAACTAACTTCATGTCAACAATTAGAGGATGGAAAAATGACCTAAAGTTCCATCTTTTAAAACGAATAGCAATAAAATAGGAAAATTAATTAAATTGACTAAAGTTAATGAAAAGTTAAAACTCTTTCAAAAATGACAATAAGAAAAAGAAAACTTAAATAAATGAAATAAATATTTATCAATAATACACATTATTCATAATACAATAAAAGAATCAAAGTAACATAAACAAATAATATTAAAATGCATGCAAGGGAATGTGTAAAAAACCATAAATATAAATAGACATGAAAATAAATAAAGACGAAATAAGAAAAAATAAAAATTATACAAGTGCGAATAAATATAAAACATAAAGATAAAGTGCATAATTAACATTAAATATATAAGGTATAAATGCAAATGAAAGGAAAGATATAAGTGTAAATAATTTATTAAAAATGGAAGCAAAATGACAGCTTAATTTTGGGACTAAAAGATAAAAAATGTGGAAGACAGAGGACTGATGTAGTAATTAATTTGTTTTTAATTTTAAAATTTCAGATTAAGCCAAAGGTTTGAATAAACAAAAGGGCTGCGGGTGTAAATAGGCTAGAGAGTGAGGGCGGTGTTGCAAAAAATGGGGTATTTTTTGTAAATTTAAAAAGTAAGGGGATGGGAATATATTACCCATTTTTGGCACCTATAAAAGGGAAAAACTATTCATTCTTTTTCCTTTTTAATCTCATTTAAAAAAACAAAATCTTCCTCCTTATTTTCCTCTTATGTTGGCCATGGCTCCTGTAACGCCCCAAAATTTTAATTTTGGGTATTGTGAATGTGTGACACAAAATATCTATCTACTTTAGTGGTTATGTGTTTTGGGTGTATTTGGGAGGTCCCAAGTTCAAGTCAGGACTCGGTCAAATTTTGGTATCTTTAGTTAGTAGGACTTGCTGGTTTGGTGGATAAGTGAAATGTTGGTGTGAAGAAGTTCCTGTGTTCGAATCTTGGCGTGGGCATTATTTTTGCTCATGCGTCCAGGAGAGTTTGAGATGGACTAAAAATCTGAGTAGTGGATTTAGTGAAGAGTTTGATGGAGAGAAATAATGGATTGGGGTGGTTATCAAATATTTTGTTCATCTTTTTTTTACTTTTCCCAAAATCCCTCCACCCTCTTGCCGTTTTTCTCTTTATTGCTGCTGAATTTCAGCTCTCTTTCACCCTTCATCTTCTTGATTTTTCTTTTCCCACTCTGCCTCGTGTCGCTCCATGTTTGTCTGGGATTGTTCGGTAAGTTTTAGATAGGTGATTTGTCTTCGTTTGTTCATTTTCTTCTAAAGTGTTTTGTTTATGCCAATTAGGGGAGGATTCAAGGGCTTGTAATCACCAATCGGAGTCTTAGTTTGTGTGGGAATTATTGTTCATCGGTTGAAGGTAAGGTTTAGTCGCTTATGGGTTAAAACCTCGATACAAGTTTGATTTGGGATCACGTTATGTGAGACTAAATTAGTGTTATTTGTTCAATTATAGGCTCTAGAGTGCTCGGGGACTGTTTTAGCATCAATAAAAACCAGGTGTGTACCCGAAACGTAAAAAACGGGATTCGGTGAAAAGTCAAAATTGCTTGCTGTTTTGACAGCAGCAGTAGGCTAAATTTGAAAAATCACCATAAGTTGTGGAAATTGAATTGGAGGATGAAAAAAATATGGAATTAAATCTTATTGAGTCTAGTTTCTCATAGAAGAAACGGTTTAAATAATGGAATTGTAAATCGTGAGATATAATAAGTTTTGTAAGACAATGTCAGAATGAATTCGGGTTCCCCTGTTCTGACTTTGGAAAATCATAAAAAATTGGTAACATCGTCCAAGTTTTTTATTAATGAGTTTATTTTTAATAGAAACAAATGGTAATATCATCCAAGTTTTTTACTAAATGATAATTAATTTTTAGCAAAGAAAGGTCGAAGCTGTCAGACAGCAGAATAGGGGTAAGTTTGAAGATTTTACTGTAGTTATTGGCTGAATCAAAAATTCTAAAAATTTTATGGTAGAAAGCTATTTGAGTCTAGTTTCAAAGACATCAAGCGAATATTAATTTGGTATTTTGTAGCTTAAGATATAAATAAATTAGTAACAGTGACTCAAGTAGACAACTTTGAAGGAAGATATAAGTAAATAATGAAAACATTTATGAATATTTAGCTAGCACGAGTTACATTAAAAATAGACCACGCGGCCAAGGCCAATTTGGGCTGAGTGGGCCACACAGGCTTGTGGGCCCAAACAGGCAGACCACATGGGCATGTGAGCCCTTTTTCATTGAATTGATTGCTAAGATTGCACGAGTAGCCCAAGTCGACTGTGAACCTACTGTAGGGTCAGTAAGCATCACTTAGACCTCTAATTGTGCGAATTGTCTGTTTGATTTATTTATGTGTTGAGCATGATGATAGTATGCTTGTATACTAAACTGGTTATATGTACTGATGTCCTGAGATAGAATGTTATGACTTGTATGTTGCATTGCATGGGTTTGGGTTGATTATATTTGGAGGAAGTGTATTGAAAGGCTCTTAAGCCTAACATATTGGCAGCTCATCTGCAAATTACTGTTTTGTGCCACATTCGGTACTACCTGGAGTGTAGGGATGGGTGGGTTGATTTGATCTCCACATGGAGTGTAGGGTTGGACGGAGATGGTGTGTAGAGACTGGTTGGGTAGGACTTTGTTATTGAATACTGCATGACTGCTACTGATACTATGATGGGCTAAGGTCGTACTGTAGATTTGATATTGTACTGAGATGGGTTAAGGCCCTACTGCATATTTGGTGCTATACTGAGATGGGCTAAGGCCTAAACACTGAAAAAGGGCTTAGGCCTAGGACTACTTTAACTGTGCACTGTGATTTGCTATTGTTTGTTTTCTGTGGGATTACACACTGAGTTATCGTAAACTCACCCCTTTTGTTTAAATGTGCACAGGTAATCTCCAGATTTAGACGAATCGGTGCGGCGGAAGACTCGGTAGTGATCGCGATTTTGGACTTTCATGGTTTTTAACCCATATTTACGATAATTGGTTTTATTTCTATTATATTTTTACTGGCTAAGTTTTTGGGTTGTAATTGGACTTTTGGAACTTGGTTTTGGGTTTTAATTATCTTAATCTTATGGATTACAACTGCTAGTAGTAGGAAACCTCGGTTTTCAAAAGAAACAAATGTTTTTCCTAAACACACGATTGTTTAATTTGTTTTAAAAGCTTCCACAAATGAATAACGTTTTGAAACTATTGATTAAATGTGCATCACAATTTTGGAACTAATAAGATATTAAGGTAAGAAATTTAATGGAAATGGTTATAACTCTACGACACGGTTTTCAAACACCTTATCATGTGACATTGCTAGATCCGGCCATAACGTCTGGGTCGGGTTTGAGGTGTTATAGCTCCACCACTGGAGAGTTTTTGGGCTCTACGGTGGTAGAGCGACTGCATACGGTGGTCGATTTTTTTTTTGTAAAATTACATTTTTAAAAAAAAATCACCAATTTTCCTAAAAATCGAAACTTTGGTTTAAAAATTTAAACTTTTCCTTTAAAATGACTAAAAAACAAAATTTTATTTTAAAAATCTAAACTTTCTCTTTAAAAAAAGCACTTTTTTTAAATTCAAAGCTTTATTTTGAAATAGTTGTAAAAGATCAAAATTTTATTTTAAAAAATTTAAACTTTTCCTTTATTTTAAAAATTTAAACTTTCTCTTTTTTTTAAAAAAATCAAAACTTTTTTCAAGATCAAAACTTGTTTTTTTTTTTTAAAAAAGAAACCTTTATTTTAGAAAGGGGAAGAGAAAAAAGGGGATTTTTAGGGCTCCTAAGGGCGGAGGATCGACGGTCTGGTGACGTCCCCTTCATCGGAGCCCAAAAATCGACCCCTCATGACATGTCTAAGGCAAAAAAAGAAAAAAAATAGAAGAAAAAAAGAGGAAATAGAATGCTTGTTGTTGATGTTTTTTTTTCACCTATTTTTTTAAGAACAAAATTTGAAAAACCTCTTTTTTTTTTCCTCTCATTTCATTTCATGTATATATACTACTTTTCAATATTGTGTATTTGTAAAAAAAATAATAATAAAATTTAATTATAATAGTAGTAGTAATGATAATAATAATTTGGGCCCTTGGTAAGCCCAAAAGAAATGAAAAAGAAAGAAAAATAAAGGCCTTTAGTTGGGATCAAATAAAATGGGTGCCTCCAACAGTTATATATTAATTATTATCATATATTATTGTTTATTATTATAGTGGTTGAAAATATGCTCTAAGTCTCTATACTATTCGTACATTTGAAAGTTAACACTCCTACTATATTATATAATATTATATAATATCATATAGTAGACAGTATATTAATAATTTATATATATTTATCAATGATTTAACATTATAATATCATGCAATACTATATTTTTATTATAATATATAATATAATATTTATATATAATAATACATTACATATTAATTATTATAAATTATTGTTTATTATTATACTAATTGAAATAGGTTTTAAGTCCCTATACTTTTCATACATTTAAAAGTTAACATTCTTACTATATTATATAATGCTATATCATATCATGTTGTATATAATATATTAATAGTTTATATATGCATCAATGATTAAACATTATAATATCATGTAATCTGTATCTTTTATTATAATCGTAATATAATAATGCACATTATATATTAATTTTCATATATTATTGTTTATTATTATCTTGGTTAAAATATGCTCTAAGTCCTTATACTTTTCGTACATTTGAAAGTTAGCCCCTACTATATTATATAATGTTATATCATATCATACTTTTTATTGTTATACTACTTGAAATATGCTCTAAATCTTTATGTTTTTCAGACATTTGAAAGTTTGTCCTTCGACAACATTATAATCCCATATCATATAATATATTAACAGTTTATATATATATATATATATATGCATAAATAATCAAACATTATAATATCATGTAATACGGTAACTTTTATTATAATCTATATTATAGTAATAGTTATATATAATAGTAGTACGTTATATATTACTTATTATCATATGTTATTGTTTAGTATTATACTACTTGAAATATGCCCTAAGTCCCTATACTTTTCGTTCATTTGAAAGTTAGCCATCCTATTACATTATATAATGTTATATCATATCATATAGTATGTAATATTATATATGTGATACGAATGTCTATGTGCTTTGTTCTCTCGTGATGCATTTGATCTTTGCTGAGATGTATGACACTTTGACTATCACAATATACAACAGTTGCCCCTTAACAAAATTGCTTCTTTTACTGCTTCAGTAATTGCTATGTATTCCGCTTCATTAGTCGACAAAGCTATTGTAGCTTGACATGTCACTTTCCTACTAATGACACAATTCCTCTAAGTAAATAGGTAACCTGTGAGAGACCTTCTTCGATCTAAGTTTCCTGCATAATCAAAATAAACATATCTGACTAAACCCATTTAAGTTTTTCTGAACTCTAAGCACATGTTAGAAGTACCTCGAAAATATCTGAAAATCCACTTAATTGCATGCTAGTGTAACTTACCAGGATAGACCATGTATCGACAAACAACAGTAAAAGAATGTGAAATATTGAGACGAGTGCATACCATTGCATACATCAAACTACCAACTGCACTCGAATAAGATACTTTTGACATGTACCTTTCAACTTCTTCATTCTGTGAGGAATCTGAAATTGAGAGTTTAAAGTATGCAGTTAAAGGAGTACTTATCGGTTTTGCATCTTGCATCTTAAATCACTCAAGGATATTCTTGATGTACCTTTTTTGCAACAAAAACAATTTCCTGAAATGTCTATCGCTCAAAATTTTCATCCCCAAAATTTTATTTACTGCACCTAAATCCTTCATCTTGAACTTAGACTTAAGCATGGTTTTAAGAAGATCAATTTTAGATGGATTTTTAGCCACAATCAACATATCATCAAAATAAAACAAAAAAATACATAAAAGAACCATCATCAAGACAATGTAGGTAAACACAATTGTCATACTTACTTCGAGAAAAACCAATGCTCAACATGGAGTCGAACTGCTTATACTATTGTCGAGGAGACTGCTTCAAATTGTATAGACTTTTGTAAAAGACAAACATGATCTTCTTTACCTTCACATTTGAAGTCTTTCGGTTGTTGCATGTATATGTCCTTCGCAAGTTCACCATGAAGGAAAGCAGTTTTTACATCTAATTGCTCTAACTCAAGATTGTTTGATGCAATAAGAGCCAAAAGCTCCCGAATGGACATATGTTTCACAACAGGAGAAAAAACATCATGAAAATTAACTCCCTCCACTTGATTATGGCCCTTTGGAATCAATCTTACCTTGTACCTAGTGTCGTAAGAATTCAAAGCTTCTTCTTTTTAAACACCCATTTGTAGCCAATGATTCTTTTAATGATGGGTTGTTTAACTAGCTGCCAAGTCTCATTCTTTTGAAGTGATTCCATCTCTTGTTCCATTGCGATGAACCGTTTGTTAGAATCGAAGACCTTAACTGCCTCATAATAACACGAAGGATCAGTTGAATCAATGCTCTCAGTAACATTTAGAGCATAAGCCACTAGATTTCCTTCATAATATTTCTCTGGTGGTCGAATTTCTCACATTTTCTTATCACGAGCCAACTTATAATTAGTTAACTGAGATGATGAAGGTACTTGAGGGTCAGATGAAGTCCTAAATTGATCCAAAACAACTTCAATTTTGTAAGAATCAGGAATTTATTGCTTTGATGATGTCACTTTCTATCTTGTCGAGACAATGATCATGTTCGTCGTGACATTGAGACGAGGCTCTTCGTTTTATCGCGACGTTGCCCCATGTTTCAAATTTTGCCTCCACCTTGCTCGAGACGCTCTGATTTGTTCTATATTTAAAAGTAAAAGACCCATTTTCTAATGGAAACATGGCAGATTCGTCGAATGTAAAATCTCTACTAACAATTATTTTGTCAGATTCTGAACACCACAACTTAAAACATTTTGTACTGGTGGAGTATCCCAAAAAGATGCATTTAACAACTCTTGGGTCAAGCTTTTCCTGGCTAACTTTAGTATAAGCAGGACAACTGAAAATTCTAAGATTAGAATAATTGGGAGGATTACCTGACCATATCCCATCTGAAACTTTACTGTTCAATGCTCGATTAAGAGATCAATTCACCAAATAACTTGTCAAGTTTACGACTTCAACCCAAAATTTCTTCCCCAAACTTGCATTAGAAAGCATGTATTGGGCCTTTTCTAGTAAGGTTTTGTTCATTCTTTTTGCAACTCCATTTTGCTGTAGAGTTTCAACAACGGTTTGATGTCTTTCAAATCCTTCCCATTTGCAAAAATAATTAAACTCTAAATAATAGAACTCAAGGCCATTATCCGTTCTCAACAGCTTCACAGATTTTCTAATTTGTTTTTCTAACAGTGTCTTCCACTGTTTGAGGATTCTGAAGACTTTGCTTTTCTGTTTAAAAATATAAACCAAAATTTTCTGGAGTGATCATCAATAAAAGTTAGGAAATACTTATTACATCATTTTGAGATGTCAAGAGACGAACCCCATAAATCAAAATGAATGTAATGAAGAGTCACTTTTATTCTATGCACTATTGAATTAAAGTTGACTCAAGTTTGCTTCCCAAAAATACAATGCTTATAGAGACCTAACTTACAAACTCCAGTGTCTTTAAGAAAACCTTTGTTGCAGAAGACTGTCATACCTTTCTCACTCATATGACCCAATCGCATGTGCCAAAATTTGCTTTAATCAGAACCAGTGAAGAAAGAATCACACCTTGTCATCGAGACGTGGAGAATATCATCACCGGGATGTTGTATTGTCACAATGTTGGGGTCTTCCTTGTCTTGACATGGCAACGATTTCAACTGTTCTTCAGTAATTATAGTCGCACCAATTACCATTGACCCTTGCAGAACGCATAACGTGCCTTTTTTTTTGTCCTCTCATCACAACGAGAACTCCACGAGAGACTTTTAAGCCATTTGATTCAATAACTATCCTACAAATATTAGAATCCAAAATTCCCAACGAGATGAGATTTTTCTTGAAGTGAAGTGTTCAAATAATTTCATCATGCATCTTGATTTGTATGGTTCCTACGCCGACTATCTTACATGGAGAATTATTTCTTATCTGCACAACTCGACATTCAATTGAATTGTACGTGGAGAACAAGTCCCTATTGGGACACATGTGATAGGACACTCTGAATCTAGGATCCATTCAGAAGTAAGGTTGGAGCTTTCACTCGTCGACACCAATAAGAAATCATCATCTTTATCTTTAGCTACACTAGCATCAACAACTTCAACTTTTTACTTATCTCTCTTACAATTTATTATCCCTCTTAAATTTATTTTGAAGTTTCCAATATTCTGCCTTAACGTGGCCCACAATATTTGTCATGGTTCTTGGATTTAGATCTCACTTTAGACCTATTTCGATCAATTTTTCTAGATTGTTGTCTGCTTCTTGCAACTAAAACTGAGGCTTGCTCGTCTGACATTTTGTTTCGGCCTAACTTGTTTTTGAGTTTATCCTTACTTAGTAGATTCCCATTCATGTCTTTGAACGAGAGATGATCTTTCCCATAAATCAGAGTGTCTTTGAAAGTTTTATAACAAAAGTGCAAAGAACATATCAACAAAATAACTTGATCCCCGTCACTAATATCTACTTCGAGATTCTTTAAGTCATTAAGAAAGGTAACAAAATCACTAATATGAACTCTAATAGACTTACATTTGGTCATTGTGAGCATGTAGAGAAGTTGTTTTAATACTAACCTATTGGCCAAGAATTTTGTCAAGTGCAAGGCTTCCAATTTCTTCCATAATGAAAATGTTGTGTTCCCCTTCAAAACCTTTTGTAACACTTTATTTGTTAAACATAATTGAATTACAAATAGACCCTTTTTGTTTAACCTATCCCATTCTGACTGTTCCATGTCTGTGGATTTCTTCTCTGCAAGGATCTTTTCAAGATCACTTTAGACCAGTATTGCTGACATGCGAACTTGCCACAAACTAAAATTTGCTATGTTGTCAAACTTGTCGATTTTAAACCTTGATTTTGTCATCTCTGAATGGGTTACTAGCTCTGATACTAGTTTGTAGAAAATTAACCTGAATAATGCAACGAACAAGTAAATTAACTAAAATCGAACAAATCAAACACGCGAATTTTACATGGAAAAACTCCTCAAATGAGGATAAAAAACCACAGACAAAATGACATTTCACTATAATAAAGGAGAATAAAAAAGAATGAGAGAATTAAAGAAAAACCTGAAACCCCACACGAAAAACCCTTCAAACAAATAACAATATTCTCTCAAACTAAATATTTCTGCTGTATTAAACCTAGAGTAGCTAAGACCTATTTATAGGTTGAAACTCGTACAATATTTGACTACAATAACCCTAGGTTAATTAGAGTTTAAGTGGGAAACTAAAAACAAAGTTTAACGGAGAAGAAAAGTTGAAAAACTTGAATTGTTTGTCACCACATCATGACACTACACCAAAACAGGTCTTTAGCGGCGTTTTTTAGGCCTTTAGCGGCGCTTTTTAAAGCCACTAAAGGTATTTGCAGCGCTTCCAGAAGCTCCGCAAAAAAGGCCGCTAACGAAAACGTCGCAAACGTTTGCAGCGTTTACAAACAAAAACGCCGCTAAAGACCATGTTCTTTAGCGGCACTTAAAAAAACGCCGCTAAAGACCATGTTCTTTAGCGGCGCTTTGAAAAAAACGCCGCTAAAGAACATGAGAAAAAAACGCCTCTAAAGACCATGTTCTTTAGCGGCGCTTATAAAAAACGCCGCTAAAGACCATGTCCTTTAGCGGCGTGCCGCTAAAGATGATGTTCTTTAGCGGCGTTTATTCTTAAGCGCCGCTAAAGAACATGAAAAATAGTGGCGTTTTTTTAAAACCCCGCTAAAGAACATGTTCTTTAGCGGCGCTTTTATACAAAAACACCACTATTTTTGGGATTTTTTATATTAAATTTTTCATTTTTTCAGCCCCCCTGTAGCAACAAATCAAAAGGAACCAGATTTAAACCAGCCAAAAGCAATAAATTTATATAATATTTCAAATTAAATGAATAAAATAATATTAATATCAATAAATAAAAGTGAATTCATAGTATTTTTGCAAAAATGTTAAATGTTAAAATGATAAAAATATTTATGTCATACACTATGAGGTGGAAGTTGCGACTGAAACATCTTCATCACAGCCTGAAGCTGTTGCTGGAGTTTGTCGTACTTCTTGGCCTGCTCTGCTTCTCTCGCTGCAGCTTCTGCTTCCCTCGCTGCCGCCTCTGCTTTAAGTTGTAGCTAGAGTTCTTCATATTTCCTTTGAACCTCAACTGTGGCCGCTTGCATCTCAGCCATTTGGTCTTTCAACCTCTGAACTTCAGCTTGAGCTTGACTCCCCGAAGCCATGTATTGATGGGAGCTGGATCCCAAATATTGGGTTGGGCTAACAAAAGATCCTTGAAATCGAACCCGACCATACCTTTCAGGACCCAAAACTTCAGTAATAATCCGGTTATCAATGTCTTCAAGATGAACAGAACTATCACTAGAAGCAATCGCTTCGTACTCCGCCTTTTTATCCTTTAGTTTTTCCTAATAAATAAATCACATAGTTAGAAACGCAATATTATATATTAAAAAACATATGCAACATAACAATAGTTGCATTACAAGCAATGAATTAAACCATTAGAAAATAAACACTAAAAATAACTAAAATAAGTCAAATCTTATTAAGTAAACGTACCATTATTTCACCAGCTTCAGGAGTCATGGGAGATCCATCTTTCTTCCTATGTGTAATTTCAAAAAGTTGAAGGCGTCCAACTTTTTGACCGGACGACAGTTCCTACAATATGGTAGTATAAATATTATTTAATAGAAAGTTATACATATTCGACAATATTAAAAAATTAAAAATACCTCCGCCTCAGCTACACATGCAAAACTTCTCGACCCGGCTGTGTGGGTGAATTTTTGTTTCTGCCTGCTGCTTTTTCCAACTTGTTCACGATCCTACGTTATGAAATTTTTAGTACGTAAATAGAAAATACTATAAACCAAAATCATTACAATAGTTTGGAAGTACGCCATACCTAGCCTTTCTTCGAATGCCAAAAGCTAACCGCATCTTCCTATTGGTACCTCAACATACCCGGCGGGACATTTTGCAATTTCTCATCTAAGGTTGTTTTTGTTTTATAATAATTTTTCTTCAAAGTACTTTTATTGTCTCTCCATCTTTTTCCCAATGCTTTCTTTACGTAAGCATCCGAGATCTCTAAAGCAAACCTCGCCTACAAAAAACAAAAAACACAAGTGAATAAAGTAAATATAAATGAAACTATTTCCCAAGCATTACAGATGGCATTAACATTTTGTTACCTTAATATTATCGATGACTTGGTTTTTGTTGCTTTCGGGCATTTGATGCTATGACTCGTAGTTGATAGGCAACATATTCGGATTTCGTGCTAAAATGCCCATGTATCCTGCTAAAAGTCGAGCTTCTGATCCAACAGGCTGACCAAAACTGTTTCGTCCAACTTTGACACGCTCGACTGGATCTAACTCGTATAACTCTCTAAGTAGCGTACGTCCTCGACCTCTGCGCGTCCCACCATTTTCAGCTACAAATGGTATATTATAATATAAGAATTTGAAAAATAAATCAACTATAATGAAAACACGCATGTAAATTAAACGTAAAATTACTTTGAACTTCAGAGGATCCTCACCAGAATCGGAACATTCGAAGATCCAATTGCTGTCTGCTGTTCAGTACTATTTGTCTCTGTCGAGTTAGGATCATTTCTCATAATGCTTCCCCTTAGAATTTTTCTTCTAGGCATTTTATCTGCAATACACATAAAATAGTTGACAACTTAATAACTAATTACAACAATATCAGCACATATAAAATAGTTGAAATATATAATAAGACTAAGATTTAAATTATAATATATTTCATATAAATAACCAATCGTAAAATCTTACTACATCATTATTCGTAAATATCTTCATCGGTGTCCTAACGAACCCATTGAAATTGCGCACTAGTAATAGGGATATTGTCGTTTAAGTTTTGTTCTGGAAAGGACAAAGTTTCTGATCTATCGTCGATGTTATATCTACTTCCACTGCCCATGTCAAACAAGTCTCTAGGGATGTTACGGAGTACAACGTACCAACCCTCATCAGTTGGATCTTTTGAGTAAAAAACTTGTTTGACTTGAGATGAGAATACATACGGCTCATCTATCAGTTGTTGTCCTGTGTGAATCAATCGGTCAAAATTCACCATTGTAAAACCAAATTGATCTTGCTTAATTCCACGAGCTGTATTAACATCGGCCCAATCACCTCGAAATAAGACAACTTTCCATTTGCCGTAGTAATCCAACTCAATTATGTCAGCAAGATGTCTGAAATATTCCACATTTCCCTCGACAGGATTATTGTCCCTAGCACTAGCATAACTTGTAATTGCAGAATTGACAACTATTCCACAATTTTGCGTTCTTCTCAACCTCTCACGATATTTTGTATGAAATCTGAATCCGTTGATGAGGAACGCACTATATCTTTTAACCACTCGATTTGGACCTTAGGAGAGCCATTTAACTTCGTCGTTTACGTTCTTCCCACTCCAAACCTATTGAACGGAAAGTAAATTGAGTAATTAAAAATGTAAGTATAGAAAACATTATTATTTGTAAGCAGAAGCTCCAACTGCATACTATTTGGCTTAATCATTCATAAAAAGATTCTATAAACATCTTATTGATATCTCGATGTTGTGTTCTTTGGGAGCGCGAACGAGATCTCAATATTTGTTTGTACTCACTATGTTAAAAAAATTTTCACCTTGTTAGAAGATAAATAGTTATTAGTTTGATAAATATTTATCAAATTTGTAGAACTTACTTCCGTAAAGGTTCCAATGATTCGGGGTGAAATAGAACATATCGATGTGCTTGTACCCACGATAAATGATCTAATTCTGTAATTTCAACTTTGCCGATTGGTTCTCCAAAACTTTGGAACAAATAAGTATCGGCTAAGTTATGGTCCGTGAGTCCAGCATTCCTATTTGGTCTGTTTAACCTTGTTTCAACATCTTCCAAATATCTTGAGCGAAGGTCATACATTCCTTCGCTAAGTAGCCTTCAGCAATCGATCCTTCTGGATATCGCTTGTTGCGGCAGTAAGACTTTAATTTGGATAGGAACCTAAACACAATATACAACATTTCTTCATTATTGAAACTAAAGGCATATAGGTGAATGAAGGAAAATTTTAAAAATTTTAATTAACACCTTTTTATGGGATACATCCATCGATAGAAAATGGGTCCGCCAAGAATTGCTTCATGCGGGAGATGAATTATCAAGTGAACCATAATGGTGAAGAAGGAAGGTGGGAAGATTTTCTCCATGTTGCATAAAGTCAAAGCGGCTCGATCCTGTACCTTCTGATGTTCTTGAACATCCAAAACTTTGCCACAAATGACTTTCATTATGTTGGATAGTTCAATTATACAAGACGTCACCTTCTTGGACATACAACATCGTAGAGCCACTGGTAGTAAATCTTGCATCAAGATGTGATAGTCATGTGATTTTAGCGAATATAATCTTCGATCTTTAACACTAACACATCGAGATATATTTGATGCATACGCATCTGGAACCTTTATATCCTTCAACACCGTGCAGAACACTTCTTTTTCCGTCTTCGACATTGAAAAAATAGAATGCGGCAACCGATATTTCCCATTCTGAAGTGGATTGGGATGAAGATCAGGTCGGATTCCCATTTAGAGTAAATCAAGTTGACTTTGAAGATTGTCTTTTGATTTTCCGTCGACATTCAAAATTGTACCCATAATGTTCTCGCAGAAATTTTTCTCAATGTGCATAACATCAAGATTGTGTCGAAAAAGGTGATGCTCCCAATAAGGCAACTCAAAAAAAATACTTCTTTTTTTCCACAAGTCCGCCTCATTAGGATCGTCCTCTTCATCAGAGTCATCATCAGCTTCATCATTTGATCTTCGATTTCTTTACGTGTTTGGCGGTAGGTTCATCTTCCCATAAATGAAATTCATATCTTCCAACATGAACAAGATTTCAGAGCCACTGGTCTGCGAAGGAGCTTCTCTAAACTCTTCAGTACCATCAAATATAGAACTCTGAAATCTAAATCTATGATTTTTCGGTAACCACCAACGATACCCCATGTAAGAGAACTTCTTCCCATTGTACAACCATTGCGAACATGTTTGTGCAGTACAACAAGGACACGCATAACGACCCTTGATACTCCAACCGGATAAATTGGCATAAGCGGGAAAGTCATTAACGGTCCACATCAAAGCTGCACGTAAATTAAAGTTCTCCTTTCTCAGCACATCGTATGTCTCAACACCAGCCCACAATTGTTTTAACTCTTCAATAAGTGGCTGTAAATAAATGTCGATATCATTCCCGGGCCCTTTCTCTCCAGGGGTAATCATAGATAAGATAAGGGAAGATTGCTTCTTACAAATCCACGGAGGCAGATTGTAAGGAACAAGCACTAATGGCCAAGTACTGTATGCAGTGCTCATGATCTTGAAAGGATTAAATCCATCAGATGCTAGCCCAAGCCTCACACTCCTAGGATCGCTTGCAAAGCCTGGAAATTTATTGTCAAATGATTTCCAAGCTAAAGAATCTGCCGGATGCCTTAATAATCCATCATCGGTTCGTCCATCATGGTGCCACGTCATAGACTCCGCAGTCTTCGACGACATGAAAAGCCTTTGAAGCCTCGGTATCAGTGAAAAATACCGTAAAATCTTGACTGGCTTCTTTCTTGACTGTGCATCATTTTCATCGTCGTTCCCACCTTCTGCGTTTTTACTTATCCAACGGTAGTGGCCGCATACATGACAGCACTGTTGATTTCTCCGATCGCCTCAATACAACATGCAGTCATTTGGGCAACTATGGATTTTGTTGTATCCAAGGCCTAAATCTTTTATCAATTTCTTCACATCTTTGCATGACTGAGGGATTTTTGCAAAAGGAAACATTTCTCGCAAGAACTCTAACAGCATTGTCAAAGAGTTTCCAGTCCACCCTCCCAAACATTTTAATTGAAAAAGACGAACACAGAAAGACATTTTTGAAAATTTTGATCCCTCATACAGTTCGTCGTTCATGTCATTAAGTAGTACGTAGAACTTTGCCGCTTCTTCATTCGGCTCTTTATGACGTACACTACTTCCCGGTTCGGTAAAAGCATTTCTCCCAATATTACAATCATCAGAAGCCACAAAGTCCGCTGGAAATGACTGGACACCATGATTGTGCATATTAAATGCATCCCGCAACAAACCTTCCATGTCATCCCCTCTATCAGACTGGTGGTAAGTAGTACTGTCATAAGATACATCCATCCTTGAAGAGGAAGTACTAGGCGGGCATTCTCCATGAAAAAGCCATTATTTATAACCCCGAACAAACCCATTAACAATTAGATGCTCGTATACAACTTCACGATAATGCCAATTTGTGTTGACACACTTCTTACACGGGCAAAGAATCATGTTCTCCTGGCTTGCATATTGGAATGCAAAATTTAGAAAAGTCTGTACTCCATTTCGACAACCGTCGCTTACCCTTGACAAATTCATCCAAGACCGGTCCATTTCTTATTTCTTGAAGTCTGATTTTCACCAGAAATTACAAGGGTAAGTTAAATGTAAGTTATGTACGTGTGTAAGTTATTATGTAAGTTATGTAAGTTAAATGTATTATGTAGGTTATGTAAGTTGTGTAAGATATTTGAGTTATGTAAGTTTTGTATTATGTAAGTTATGTAAGTTATGTAAGTTTAATGTATTATGTAGGTTATGTAAGTTGTGTAAGATATTTAAGTTATGTAAGTTTTGTATTATGTAAGTTATGTAAGTTATGTAAGTTAAATGTATTATGTAGGTTATGTAAGTTGTGTAAGATATTTAAGTTATGTAAGTTTTGTATTATGTAAGTTATGTATGCTATGTATTATGTAAGTTGTCTAAGATATTTCGTAAGTTATGCAAGTTTACATATGATTAATGAAAAGAAATAAACACTTTAAAAGAAGACCATTTGCTCAAATTGATGTTATATTTCCTTAATTAATCATATCTACTTTATGATGATGTTAACGGTTTTACTTATGTAAGTATAGTATTTACTTTATTTTTATTAATCATATGTTTTAGTTATTTATTTATTTAATTTAATTTTTTTGTTTTATATAATTTTTCACATAATGTTTTGTCGATTTAAAGTTTAGAAAATTTTTTTACATATGATTAATGAAAAAATAAACACTTTAAAAGATGACCATTTGCTCAAATTGATGTTATATTTCCTTAATTAATAATATCTACTTTATGATGATGTTAACGGTTTTACTTATGTAAGTATAGTATTTACTTTATTTTTATTAATCATATTTTTAGTTATTTATTTATTTAATTTAATTTTTTGTTTTATATAATTTTTCACGTAATGTTATGTCGATTTAAAGTTTAGAAAAAAAATTTACATATGATTAATGAAAAGAAATAAACACTTTAAAAGATGACCATTTGCTCAAATTGATGTTATACTTCCTTAATTAATCATATCTACTTTATGATGATGTTAACGGTTATACTTATGTAAGTATAGTATTTACTTTATTTTTATTAATCATATGTTTTAGTTATTTATTTATTTAATTTAATTTTTTGTTTTATATAATTTTTAACGTAATGTTATGTCGATTTAAAGTTTAGAAAAATAATTTACATATGATTAATGAAAAGAAATGAACACTTTAAAAGATGACCATTTGCTCAAATTGATGTTATATTTCCTTAATTAATCATATCTACTTTATGATGATGTTAACGGTTTTACTTATGTGAGTATAGTATTTACTTTATTTTTATTAATCATGTGTTTTAGTTATGTCGATTTAATGTTTTGAAAAAAATTTACGAGTTCAATTTTCAATAATTAATTTACTAATACCCATAATAATTCTCGTAGTTAAATTGAAATCAAATTTTTACTATATTTAATAAAAAAAATAAACAATGATTTTTCAGACAAAGATTGAGGAAACAAAAATAAGTAGACATAATAGTGTAGTAGGAAGTTCCATTTTCATGTTATTTCCATTACAGTACATGAATATAACCGCGTTGAAAATAAAAAAGCCAAAAAACAAATATTCCTTTCACAATCTTAAATAATCTCTCTCTCTCTCTCTTCGTCTTCAATTAACCAGTAACCACATCCCATCACCCATTTCTCGATCCACTCTTTTCCCAGAGTCCTTCATTAAACTCTTTTTTTCCTTCATCTTTATATAATTCAACGATTTTTTTTATTAAAACAGCTCACTTTTTCCACCCTAAAAAAAATATACATCTTTTTATTTTATTTTCTCTTTGTTTATCTCAGAGTTTGATTCTTGTTCACCGATTAAAAAAATATGTAGTGTTATTATTATTATTATTATTATTTTAACAATGGGATCTGGAAATGGGTTTTTTCCAACTGAAGAGTTCAATTTAGATTCTAAATGCTTAAGTGATCCTCAACAGCTTCCTGTTGGTCCTAAAATTGGTGAAGGTGCTAATGCTAAAGTATATGAAGGAAGTTGCAATGTTATCCAAAGTTCAACACATCAATATGCATAACAACCGATGTTATCATCATGTAAGGCATAAATATCCTATTTCCTACTGCCAATTACCGAAAAAATGATTCTCAAGTAAATTAAGAAAATAGAAAAGAGCAGTGTACTAAATAAAGAAAATAGAAAGAATAGCAAACCAGGAAAGAGCAGTGTACCGGTTTGAAGGGTTACCGTTGCTGCAAACTAACAACACCCATTTTATCATGCATTGTTTGGGGACGGTCGCAAAACAAGACAACATCAATGTAAGATTACAACCAAGCAGACGAGGCATAAAGTAAAAAAAAAAATTATAATTTTTTCCCACACTAAAAATATAACTTACCGGTGGTTGCGGGAGCAGAGAGCGACGGTGACGGTGACGGTGATACAGTAGATGAGACGGCGATGGTGATGAAGCAGCCGACGATCACGGTCACGGTGAAGCTGGTCGGGTTTGGGGGGATTAGGGGCTGAGGAAGCTAGGGATTTCGGCTAAACAATTGGGGGTAAGTGATGAAGAAGAATCGGGTTTTGCCTGGTTAAAAGGGCTGGAAAGGAAACGACGTCGTTTCCACAGATAAATGAACCCACTGATAGTGGCATTTTTAAATAAGCTCCACAAAATGTCCACAGAAACGAAGTCGTTTCAGGAACAGACAGTCAAATTTGTGGCGTTTTGGCATAAAACGCCACTCACAACATTGAAAAACGACGACGTTTTCAATGACTAAACTAACAAATTTACGGCGTTTCTAAATAAGCGCCACTAAACAAACCCGAAAACGATGACATTTCCCAAACAGTTATGACAAAAGTAACCCATTTGCGGCGTTTATTCCAACGTGCCACAAAATAAAATTACAAACGATGTCGTTCCTCAGCCAGTTAGTCAAATTTGTGGTGTTTAGGCATAAGCGCCACTCAATTAACAGTGACTAAACGACTAACTTTGCGGCGTTTAGACAAAGGCGCCACTAAATTAACCGTCCAAACGATGTCGTTTTCCAAAAAACTAGGACAAGTTTCTGGCGTTTTGCCACAAAATGCCACTAAGAACAACGAAAAACGACGACGTATTCATGGCTAAATGAACCTATTTGCGGCGTTTATAACCTTTCACCACTAACAACATGTTTGGTTGGGTGTATTGGCATAGCCAATACACCCATAATCAGTGGGCCCCACCTATGCATATGTTTGGTTGAATGTATTGCCCTATTACGGGTCTAATACATTCCGGGTGTATTACTGATGAAAGACCCATTTCTATTCCCTTCAAAAAGTTCAGATTAGCTCCGCTTAACTCTCCCGATTGTGATTTGGCCTATTTTACCCTTCCAATACAAGAGCCATCTCCAGCCTCTCCCTCCCAAGATCAAGAAGCTCCCGATTTCTCTTCCTGTTTCATCCATCGGCCTCTTCCTGTTTCACTTTCAGAGCACTATTTCTCTTTCCGATTTCTTGCACCTTTTCAGAGCACTGTTTTGGCCATCAAAACAGACTTGTGTTCTTCAAATGCAGTGAGTAGAGATCAATCCCAAGAATCTCCAAATAAACCCTCAAGAAAAGCTTTCCAATTCAATCAAGGTAAAAATTGTCTGCCCTAACATTCTTTCAACATGTTTTCCCTTTTATGTTTTTTTTATGACAAAGATTCAACATTTTAGAAATTGAATCATGCATTTACCTTTAACATGAGGTTTTAGAAAGTTTAATCATGTAACTCTGCTGGTGTCGAATTTCGTACTCAAAGTTTAGACCCAGTTTAGGCTTTTCTTCTCGGTACCGTATCTGCTCGTTGTTCTCAAATTTTTTTGCTCCCTGATGCACGTTCCATGTGCAGTTCAATATTTATGTGAGAATAGTTCAATATTTATGTGAGAATAATGTTAATTTGTTTACAGATTCTGCCCGTCGAATAAGGCCAAAATCTGGCATCTATGTTGTTCTGCCCAATTTCCCAGTAACATATTTTTGTAACTTTTCTGTTAAACTAATTGCATACCTGAACTTATCATGGTTTCTCTTTTCACCATAAATTTGGGTATTCTCTGCCTCTGGTAGGGAAGATTCCTAAAATTGTTGGAGCAGACCACCTCCAACATTCAACTTAACTTTTCTCTATTCACGGACTCACCCAACGATTGAACAAAGAAAATATTCCCTTTTCATTTTCCCTTTCTACATGTATATAAACTACTCACCGCTATCCGTGCTTGAATCAGGATCATAACTTTTGATACCCAAAAATAGTGTTGCTCTCCAATCAGACTTCAACACTTAAACTCCACAACATACAAGAAAATGTCCTTAAAGTCTGGGCTAAACCATATTATACAATTGATTGCCGACAGTGGAGATAGAAAGCGATGTACAGTGGGCTCCAAAAGCCCCTTCCAACAATGCATTGTTTGGTTAGGGGAAGAGTGTTGTGGAGGAACATATGTTAATATTTAATTAAAAAGGAAGCATGGCCCGATTTTCTTGGTCAAGAAAACCATGTGATATTCTATTGTATTGTTGAGTTATATATAAATTTTGTTGGGCCAACGTGGGTAGAAAAATGGTGCGGGTGGAGTCTGGAACTTGGAATATGTAGCTCATCCGGTTGGTTCAATCATTCAATGATTTTTACCGCATAAGGGAAAAGTGTTTTTTAGTAAAAGAGTAATGAAAACAACAAATTGTTGTTGTGTAGTAATTGAAAATGGGTGTGGGGATGTGTGGTGTCCCTTGATGGGTAGTATAGTTCCGGATGAGAGACAAGAGTCTTGATATTTTATGGTTCTTTGGCTATGCATCCACTTCTTGTGTGGACTTATCATATGATATAGATGGTATATGCTTGAAATTTCTTACTTCTATTATACATCCTTAAATGATGATGCTCTTTAATTACCTTCTGGATTTGCATATTTGGAATCCAATGTTTCTCTGTTTTGTTGCTCCTCATTTTGTTCCGTAGGCTGCAAATGATGGTGCTCATTTTGCTCATCATTTTGTTTACCTTCTGGATTTTGTTGCTTAAACTATGTGATCATTTTGTTCCTCATTCAATGCTTGAAATTGTATTGTTGTTTATTAATTGGAATGATTTGAGGAGATGTAATTTTGTTTTACATATTTAGTTATTAGCTATCTATTATCCAGCTGAATCAACCTTATTTAGTCTTAAGCAAGCAATAACCAAACCTGAAAAGCGACAGATAAGGGCAGCTAGTTAAGGAAGAAGGGAAAGAAAGGAATATCGTGTGCTGTTTTGAGTTTTGACATTACCCATGGCTGTATCCATGTACTTTTTTTATAGCAATTTATTTTGGTTAAACTACATCATTAGTTGTTCAAGTATGTGTAAGTTTTTGATTTAGTCATTGCCTGTTAGTCTCTTTTATAGGTAGTTAATTTGAACATGTTTAATTAAATTCTTTTTTCTCTAATTTAAAAGTCGGGAAAGGTTTTAATATATTGCAGTATTGTATTAAAAAAAGTTAAGTTGGTCAGTTATCAAAATATAAATTTTCATAACCAAATTGATGAACTTAAATGACTTTTAATATATATTATTTGTAATTTTTTAAAAATATATTTATAATATAATAAATATATAATACATATAAATTTAAATCAAAAAGTCAAATATATTTCTATACATATTTTTTATACTTGAAAACAACCAATTCCCCCTTTTTTTTAACAAAAGTAACAAAAGAAATAATTGAAATATATACTAGTTATATAATTATACTTGAAACAATTATAAGCACAGTTACCTATAATTATATAATTATACTTGAAAACCACAGTTACCTATTTGTCACCTTTGTCACAAAGCAGTATTCCAACATTATTCAACTTGACCATAATGCCTCTTCTATTTTCTGCCTTTCTGTTTCTTACAAGTCATAAGTTCATCCACGGTACATTGCCTGCTTAGTCTCTTTTATGGTATATAATTATATCATTATATCATTTATTAAATATATTTATTTAAATAGATTATAAATAATGTTGGAATACTGCTTTGTTTCTAACTTAGTCTATTTAACTATATTTATTTTTCTATTTAATCATTGCCTATTAAATTCTTTTATGGTATCCTATTCTATTGAATAGCCTTGTTTTTATACACATCTGTGTTGTTGAAGTTACGCTTTGTTGCAATGTACTCGTTAAGATTCTAAATTTGTATTGTTCATTTTTCTTTGATAGTGTGATATTGCTTCCTACTGAAGCGGCCTGTTTGATTGCTTCCTACACCCACAGTGTACCGTCTTCTTTTCACACAATCACTGTAAGTTCTTTGGCAATTAAATTATTTAATTGTATTTTACTGTTATTGAAATTATGATTGGAGAAATGTGAATATGGAACACTTTAATATATTGCAGTAATGGCCCGTCTGCCTTTAATTGCACAAAGTGTGAGGCGTAAAAGAATTGGTATTGCAGTGACAATATGGTTGGAAATCTGTAGAATTGCGATTTGGTTCTTATTTAGAATGGGTGCCAGCCTTAGCCTACATACTTATAGACCAATGATTAGGTCCTATACCTTAGATTTTTATGCAAAACGGGATTATGTGAAAAGACTTGTATATGCTAGTGACGAGACCTGTATTGAACAAACTAGGATGAATAGAACTGCCTTTTGTAAACTATGTGAGATGTTAGAATCGTTAGGGGGATTGAAGTCGTCAAGAAACATGCTTGTTGATGAGCAAGTGGCAATGTTTTTACATATCATCTCCCATCACCTTAAAAATCGAGTTATCAAGCATCACTTTAGAAGGTCCAGGGAAACTGTTAGCAGAGCATTTCATAGTGTTTTAAATGCTGTCATACGCTTACAAGATGTCTTATTTAAAAAGCCGGACCCAATTACAGCCGATTCTTCTGACACAAGGTGGAAATGGTTTAAGGTATTAGACTGAGTTTTATATATAGCTTGTACAATATTTAGTTGACTAATATGATTAATCATAGTGTTCTAACTCAATGTTTTATATCATGTGATATAGAATTGCCTAGGTGCTCTTGATGGAACCCACATCAAGATTAGGGTGCCAACAGTTGATAAACCTAGATATCGCACCCGAAAAGGTGACATAGCAACAAATATGCTAGGTGTTTGTACACCTGAGATGCAATTTGTTTATGTTCTTCCTGGTTGGGAAGGTTCAATTGCCGATGGACGGGTGCTTCGAGATGCCATTAGTAGAAGACATGGACTAAAAGTTCCTCATGGTACAGTGTATAGTTAGAGGAATTTGAATTATACGTAAAGATCAAACTTTGTTTGCTGAATTAATCATTTTTAGTCAATTTATTTTATAGGTTGTTATTATCTAGTTGATGCTGGATACACAAATTGTGAGGGATTTCTTGCACCATTTAGAGGACAGCGATATCATCTGAACGAGTGGCGTCAGGGTTATCAGCCAAGTTCTCTGCAAGAGTTTTTTAATATGAAACATGCCTCAGCACGTAATGTCATTGAAAGATGCTTTGGCTTATTAAAACTTAGATGGGGAATACTTAGGAGTCCATCGTTTTATCCTGTAAGGGTGGACAATAGAATTATTATTGCATGTTGTTTGCTCCATAATTTTATTCGAACCCATATGAGTATTGATCCCATTGAAGCGGAGGTGGGAGAAGGATTACCTACTAATGTGGTGGATGACGATGAACCGAATATCACAAATATTCATCCATCGGATGCTTGGGCTACTTGGAGGATGGAACTAGCCAACCAAATGTTCGATGAATGGCAAGCATCTAGAAATTAGTTAGGTTTAGGGACAATTTGGTTTGAATTGATTTGTTGATGTTATTTTATGTATCTAGTTTATTAAACTTTGGTGGTCTTTGATTACAATTACAGATTGTACTAAACTTTGTTGAATTATAATTTAATTATCTTTTCGTTCAAATGTGTTATAAATTTAAATTTAGTATTGAACTACCGATATAATATTATAAACTGTTCACCTTTTGATTCATGATATTCAAAATAGTAAATAATGTTAATTTGTTTTTTTCTTAAGAACAATATGTCAGGTGTTCCACCAACGGTGCTTCTTCTCAAGCTTCTCGAGGAAGCAAAAGAAAATGGGTTCCGAAGAGGATGCGTCTTGGTTTCTTGCATGGTGGATTTGCACAATGTAGGAACATTTAATGTCGATACGGGTTCAAAGCCGGTTATTTGAACGAGCTAGAGAAAATGCTAGAAAAGGCTTTACCAAGAGCAATGTTGAAGGCGAGACCAAATATTGAATCTCGGATTAGGTGCCTAAAAAGGGAATGGTCAGTCGTCTACGACATGCTTAATGGTCAGAACAACAGCGGTTTTGGTTGGGACGAGCATAGGCAGCTCGTTGTTGTTGAAGATGCGCTTTAGAATCCTATGTTAAGGTAAAATGTATTTCAAGTATTTATTTGTTTTTTTACAAAACACATGGACTAATATGATTTCCTCGTTTTTTTTAGAGTCACAAAGAAGCCTCTCAGTTCAGACATCGTTCTTTCCCTTACTACAACCAGCTTACTGCCATATACGCAAGAGATCGGGCGACTCGGAAAGACGCTCAAACAATTCTTGATGTTCTTGAAGAAATACATGCCGAGGATGAACGCACTACGATATGAATGAAGAGAGAAACACATTCTATGATCATGGTCGACGTCTCTTTAGACGACATGGATGTTTCGCACGGATCCGCGAGGAGATAGAGACCAAGGGGTTCCTCATCTTCAAACAAGAGAAAGAAGAAATCTGATGCTCGTGATGATGTGTATTCTTCATTTGAGGAGGCTGCCACCTTGTTGGGGGAAAAAATCCAGGCCGTTGGCGATAAAATCAGTAGGAGTATTGCCTCCGAGGTGGTAGTTCAGCAGAAGTCAGAAGAGAAGATGGAAGAGAAAGCTTCAAATTTATATTCAGCCTTATGGTCAATTGAAGGTTTAACCGACGATCAGCGGTATGATGCTTTGAGTAAAATTCCGATCATCCAAATCAAATGATCGCTTTTCTTTAGCTTACCTTCATTGTCTGATTGGAATGGGTTAGAAGATTTCTTTCTCACCATTAAATATCAATGTTCAAACTTTTGATGTTGTAAAACTATATAACATATGGATTATGATGTACAATTTCATTTTCATCTAACTTTTCTTAGTATAAGTTAATTATGTTTATGCGTAAAATAATTCTCAAGTTATATTTTTATTTTATAAATTCATAAGAACATTTTATGAAATTATATTTAATAATAATTATTTTAAATTGTATTAAATCATATATTTTAATTAAAATATATTTAATATTAATTATTTCAAATTTTATTTAGTATCATATATTATGATTTGAGTAAATTCATATAAGAATATGAATTATTAAGAATTTTATTAAATTATATACCAAAATTATAATGTATTTAATAATAATTATGTTTAAATATGATTAAATTATTTATTATTGATATTAATAATCTTATTAAAATTTAAATAACAATAACAAATTTCTGCTAATTATAAGAATTTTATTAAATTATATATTTTAATTAAAATATATTTGATAATAATTATGTTTAAATATGATTAAAATATTTATTATCGATAATAATAATCTTATTAAAATTTAAATAACATTAACAATAATCATTTACCAAAACAATTTTCTGCTAATTATAAGAATTTTATTAAATTATATATTTTAATTAAAATATATTTAATTATAATTATGTTTAAATATGATTAAAATATTTATTACTGATAATAATAATCTTATTAAAATTTAAATAACAATAACAATAATCATTTACCAAAACAATTTTATGCTAATGGTATTCTAGTCATTTTAGTTTTTTCCATTATGCTATTACACCTCTATTCCATTCAACCAAACACAAGATTACTATTACGCCTCTATTCCATTACATTCAACCAAACAGTGGATTAGCTATTACACCTCTAATCCAATACACCTCTAATCCCAATACACCTCTAATCCAATACACCTCTAATCCAATACAGCGAACCAAACGCACCCTAAGTAACCATCGAAACGACGTCGTCGGCAACGAAATATAAACGAAACGCAGTCGTTTTCCTGATAATTAGGATAATTTTGCAGCGTTTTTTTCGTAAAACGCCACTAAGAACATGGAAATTTTTAAAAAATTAAGTTAATTATATCAATATTTTTTTATGTTTTTATATTTTTATTTTTAATAAACATAAATATTTATGTATATATGCCATATTAAATAAAAATTTGATGTTAATTTTATCAATAACATGTGTTAACATTTTACAAGCTCTGTATCAAATTAAACTTCATGTATACAATTGAACATTTAATCATTCCTCATGTATGCTTTTGGGATTTAACTCATTTTGGTATATAATTATATTTTTTAAATTGATAATTTATATATATCTTTTTTAGATTCAGAAAATATAAAAAACTTAAATTAAACCCTAAACCCTAAATTAACCATAATTAATCCTAAACCATATTTTCAGGAATTCGTGTTGCTAATGTTAGTGTGTAGTACAAAACATATATTTTAACCTTAAATTATAAACTGCAAACCGTTAACCACAAGCATCAAGCCCTAAAACACTAATTAACCTCTTAACATGACTAAAGTGGGATAAACCCCAAACCGTAAACTCTAAACTTCTAAACCCAAAACACCAAAACCTACATCGTAAACCCTAAATTCAAAACTCTAATATTCACAAAATAATAAACATTATATAATGATTAAACCTAAAACCCTAAACTATATACAATATTAAACTTTTTAACTTATAATAATCACTGAACCTTAATCACCAAACTCTCAAACCCTAAACCAAAAACACTAAAACTACATCGTAAACCATAAACCTTAAACTGTAATTCAAAAAAATAAACATTATATAATATAATAAACTACATTATATAGTAAACTACATATATAATAAACTAAATATATAATAAACTACATTATATAACAATCTAGCGGCGCTTCCCACAACGCGCCGCTAATAATATGTTTTAGCGGCGTTTTACCATAAGCGCCACAACTGCTAGTATACATCAAGACCAAAGAGCTGCGTTTTGGTTAATATTTTGCGGCGCTTTACAATACGCGCCGCTTATACTATGCTTTAGCGGCGTTTTCAAATAAACGCCACTAATCCTAATGTACCTCAACACCAAACTCTGCGTTTTGGTTAAGAAAGATTGCAGCGCTTTTCAGTACTTGCCGCTAATACTATACTTTAGCGGCGTTTTAGCATAAGCGCCACTAATGCTACTATACATCAAGACCAAAGCGCAGCGTTTTGGTTAATATTTTGCGGCATTTTCCAAATGAGCGCCACTAATCCTAATATACCACAAGACCAAACTCTGCGTTTTGGTTAATATTTTGTGGCACTTTACAACACGCGCCGCTAATACAATGCTTTAGCGGCGTTTGCATATAAGCGCCACTAATCGTAATGTACCTCAACACCAAACTCTGCGTTTTGGTTAAGAAAGATTGCGACGCTTTTAAGTACTCGCCGCTAATACTATACTTTAGCGGCGTTTTAGCATAAGCGCCACTAATGTTACTATACATTAAGACCAATGCGCAGCGTTTTGGTTAATATTTTGCGGCGTTTTCCAATAAGCGCCACTAATCCTAATACACCTCAAGACCAAACTCTGCGTTTTGGTTAAGAAATATTGCGGCGCTTTCTCTACTCGCCGCTAATACTATGATTTAGCGGCGTTTTCGTATAAGCGCCACTAATGCTAGTGTACCTTAAGACCAAACTCTGCGTTTTCGTTAAGATGTATTGCGGCGCTTGGTAGTAAACGCCGCTAAAGATGTTCTTTTACGGCGTTTATTCGGAAACCGCCACTGTATGTCTGACTTTTAGCGGCGTTTTATTAGAATCGCCGCTAATGCTACATCTTCAGCGGCGTTTTATGGTTTGCGCCGCTAATGCTCAATTTTTAGGGGCGTTTGTAATCCAAACGCCACAATAGGTGCCGCTAAAAGTCTGTTTTGTTGTAGTGTGATGTCGGGACAAAGAATACTTCCTCGTTGCAACGTCACACACTGTTTAGTCCAAAATATGAGTTGTAACTCCACATTATTATAGATTATTATTTATTATTATATTAGTTGAATATGTTCTAAGTCCCTATACTTTTGGTACATTTAAAACTTATTATTGCTACGATATTATATAATGTTACATCATATCATGTAGTGTATAATCTTAATCTTGTGTTTCCAGTAATGACAAAATCATCTATTAGATAAGGGCTAATATGCTTTGTGACCTCTGAAAAAGTTCGCTTCGCTACCTATATTTTTGTTTTGTTCACTTTGGTATTTGAACCTAGCAACTAGATCTATTTTGGTCCCTAAACTTCGATTATATAAAGATTTGATTATGTGACCAATGTTCTTAGAAGATGTTTGGATTGGTCGATCGAACCGATTGGACTGAGAATCAATTGACATACTAGTCCAAACAAAAGGGTTGAAGTAATTGTATAAGAAAACTGCTCGAAACCAACAAAAACTGAAAACTAAGGCAAAAACTTTTAGTTGAACTAGTTTAATAAAACTTTTAATTTTAAAAGTTTCTTGAATTTTTAATTAATTATTTAATTATTGTAGGTCAAGAAATTGAACAGATCAAACTGATTGAATTGGAAAGCAATGGTCCGACCTATTCAGCTAGTGGTTCGATTATTAGAACATTGTATATGACACTTTAAGACTATGCCTTGTCATCAACTGAAAAATTATAAACATATTATTTACTAAAATAATATTTACTAAAATTAATCAATAGCCTTTATTGATCATAAAACTCTCTGCCAATGAAATTTATTATTTACTAAAATAGCCTTTATTACCGCCTTTTCTCTTAAATAAAAAAATTAATTTAGAGATTATTTAATAAAATATTTAAATTTAAATTACATAAAATCCTTTAAATCTTTAATAAATGAAATTAGTCTATAAATTTTAAGCATAATGACTTATTTGGCTCTTTCAACTTTAAAAAAAAAAAGTTCAGTCCTTCATTTTTAAATCTTTTTAGCCTTTAAATTTGCGATATTTTATCAAATCATCCTAAAATGGATGAAAATTTTAATGTTTGTTAACTTTGCTAACGTGCCATACAAGTGAATTAATATGTGGATGCCACTTCAACAATTAATTAATTTATAAAAATTAAAAAAAAGTTATAAAAAATATTTTTAAAAAATTAATTTTTTAATATTTTAAAATTTTTGAAAAATTAAGAAATTGTTGACATAGCATCCACGTAGACTATCACGTCAACAAGCGTTAACTTTTCCATCCATTTTGAGATGATTTGACAAATAATATAAATTTAAGTGCTAAAAGATGTGAAAATTTAAGCGAATAGCGAAAATAACATTTCTTTTGTAAATTTGAAAGACCAAATAAGTCATTATGCCTAAATTTTATTAAAATCTATTCTAAATCTCACTAATTAATCTTATCATACATCATATATATATATATATATATATATATAATATAACAAGGTACATGAGTCCATACAAGTAACGAACCTTCTCTTTTTCAACGGTTTTTAAAATAATTTATTTAATTTTTATTATACATTTAATTTCTATACTTTTTAAAAATTATTTTATACCTTTCTAATCAAATTATTCTTTTAAAAATATTTAATTTTAAAATATTACTTGGTATATATTTTTGGTAAATTACAATAACAAGGCAAAGCCTGAATAACAAATATGAATAGTGCAACTCAAATCCAGACCACACTTGAGACAATAAACACCTTTGACCATCACACCATCATATGGGGTTCACTTGGTATATATTTTTAAAATTTGGTTCCTATTTATTTGAAATGATATTCTATATAAATATTAACTATTTTATCATTATGCATGGGATTATTGCATCCCGTATAACTTATAACATAAAATAGGAAAATATCTTTTATTTAATTTAAATAAATAAAATGTAAATAAATAAATGAAATCTTCATTTTATAGGGTATTTGGTAAACAAAGTTTTGAGTCTTTTTTAACTGATTTGAGCAAAAATGGAGGATTGGGTAGTCAAATCCTCTAATAGTAATGTTTGGTGAATGGAGGTTTATAATAACTTGTTGAGCTAAAACCTCCAAAAACAAAAAATGTTAAGATGAGCAACTTTTTTCATAACTGATTGGGAATGAGATATATGGAATGACATAACTGATCATACTTACTCAAAAATTACTCCCTTTGCCACATGTATCTATTTCTTGAATATTTATGTACTTTTTAATTTATTTTCAATTTACTTGTGTAAAATAATTTTTTGTGCAAATTTATATTAATTGAAATATGCTACTTGTCAAATTTATTCAGAGTGTAACATAATTATCATTAATTTACATACTAAGAACATGACATAATTATCACTAAGAATATAACTTACAATTATATTGATACATTATTGATATTTATCAATTTTCACAAGGTTAATATTTGCAAATAAGGAACTTAAGAAATTTGTTTATGTAACGCCCCAAAATTTTAATTTTAGGTATTGTGAATGTGTGACACAAATACCTGTCAGCTTTAGTGGTTATGTGTTTTGCGCGTGTTTGGGAGGTCTCAAGTTCATGCCAGGACTTGGGCAAATTTTGGTATTTTTATGAATAATTCCTATCTTTGGTCAGTAGGCTTTTAAGTAAAAGTTGGCAAATAATTAACAGAATGAGCCTATTGGTCTAGTGGATAATTAGAGTGTTGGTGTGAGGGAGATCATGGGTTTGAATCTTTGGGACGACAAAGGTTGTATTTTTCCTCCTAATTTCAACAAGAGTTGTGTTGAACTGAGTTTTTGAGTGGTGGATGTGTAGTGGGAAGTGAGAGACCGATTTTAGGACTGAATTAAGGGATTTTGGGAGAGAATATCCAAAATCTGATCACTTTTTCCTTTTTCAAAAAAAAAAATCATTTTTTTCTCCATCTTTCTGACGTTTTCTCTCCCCTATCTCTACCTAATTTTTTTCTTCTTTCCTTCTTACTCGATTATCTTTTCATTTCTTTCCTCTACTGCTGAAATTCCTTTGTTCCCCCTAAACCATTCTTTCCTCTTGATTTCATAGCGTTAAGCAGCACTTGTGCAAATTCAGTAAGTTGTTGGGTATCATTTTAAGAGATTACTTTGTGTTCAATAGTCTAATTCCGGAGTGTTGGCAGAAATATTTCATGAGGATTAAGGCTCTCCTCATGATTTTTGTAAACATATCGATTTGAAGTTTTTGCAGTAAGTGTTCATCATTTTATAAGTATTTTGGTTTTCGGATTTTGATTAATCATAAGGTAAGATTGATTATGGTGTTATTTGTTCAATTATAGGATTCGGCGAAAAGCCGAAATTGCTTGTTGTTTCGACAGTAGCAGTAGGCTAAATTTGAAAAATCACCATAAATTGTGAAAATCGAATAAAGGTTGAAAAAAATATGAGACTAAAGATATTTTAGTCTAGTTTCTCATAGAAGAAATGAAGTAAGCAAAAGAATTTCATATTATATGATATTTGAATTTTAGTGAGACAGTGTCAGAATGATTTTGGAATCCCCTGTCTTGACTTTGGAAATGAATTAAAAATTGTATAAAAATAATTATGGGTTAGAATATATATGTTTAAAATCCTGAATGAGTCTACTTTTAAGAGAAATAAATGGAAACATCATCCAAATTCTTTATGAAAAGATAATTAATTTTTAGTATAGAAAGGTTGAAACAGTCAGATAGCAGAATAGGGAAAAATTTAAAATATAAATTGTACTTATTGGCTAAACCAATAATTCTGAAAATTTTATGGTAAGAATATATGTGAGTCTGGTTTCAACGAAAATTTGCGGATCTTAATTTGGAATTTTGTAGCGTAAGATACAAATAATTTAGTAACAGTGAGTCAGGTAGATAGCTTTGAAGGATCATATGAGTAAATAGTGGAAACACATATTAATAATTAACTAGCACAGGTTACATTAAAATGGATCACGAGGCCAAGGCCAATTTGGGTCATGCGGGCTACTCTGACATGCGGGCCCACACGGGCGAACATCATGGGCTTGTTGGTCCATTTTCACTGTTTAACTAATAAGGTTGCACGGGTCGCCCAAGTCGACTGTGAACCTACTGTAGGGTCGGTAAGCTTACCTAGACCCCTAATTGATTGAAATGACTGTATGACTGATATGATTAAGTCTGATGATGTTCCACTGATTTGATATTGTATGCCCTGTTTATATGCATGATATTATGTTATAGCATGTCATATCTGTATATTGCATTGCATTGGGTTGGGGGATTATAATGTTTGGAGGAAGTGTACTGAAAGGCCTCGAGCCTAATTTACTGCTAGCTCAGCTGCAAACTACTGTCTAGTGCCGCATTCGATACTATTTGGAGTGTAGGGATGGATGGGTTGATTATATCCCCACATGGAGTGTAGGGTTGGACGGAGATGGTGTGTAGAGGTTGGATGGGTAGGATTTTGTGACGCATATCTCAGAATCGCATCGACATCGTGATGGGCTAAAGTCCTACTGCATGATTGTTTTTCTACTGAGATGGGCTAAAGCCCAAACTGGACTGATACTAATACTGAAAATGGCTTAAGCCCAAACTATGATTATTTGTTTATTGTCTGTTCATTTGTATGGGGATTACACACTGAGTTTACGTAAACTCAACCCTTCTGTTTAATCTGTACAGGTAATCCCTAGATTTAGGCGGATCGGTGCATCGGAGGACTCAGTGGTGGCCACACGACTTCTTTTACATTGTTTATTACCTATTTATGATTTTACTATTATTTGGGAGTATTTTGCTGTAATTATGGCCTTAATAGATTTTGGTTTAAATTTGGTTTTTATACGGTTTTATGATTTAAATCTGCTAGTGTTAGGTAAAACTCAGGTTTTCAAATGAAATTAATGTTTTATCAAAAATACCACGAATATGCAAACTGTTTAAAAGCTTCCGCAATAAGAAAACGTTTTGAAAATGAATAACGATTTGTAAATGAATAATGTTTTGGAAACGAACGACACGATTTGAAATTAACATAAGATAATGAAAAAAAATACTTAAATAGAAAAGGGGATTTAGCGACGCAATATTTTTTCGAAAAGCACTACCTTGTGACATCGTCAGATTCGGCCATAATGTCTAGGCCGGGTCTGGAGTGTTACAGTTTATTTAAATTTTCAAAAAATATTCTATAACACTCCTTAGCCCATCAAGAAGACATGACATATACCATTCAACCAGACACTCGATGGTCTGGGGAATTACTATCGGATTCAAACCCTTCGGCTTAATATAAAAATTTTAGAAAAACCATTATGAAGATTTTACTTAGTGTAAAATTCATTTATCTTCTTTCATTTGGTAACACATCTTTAGAGAAAATAATAGGAGTTATAAAATAAAAATCTATTACTAAACTACTGCACAGTTATGGTATCTCTAAATCATAATAATTCATAATCAACAAATTAAGTGTTTGACATACACTTTCAAAATAGGGGGAAATTTTATTTTAAGATGAAATAATACAAACGACGTAGTTAATTGAAAAAGTTAATTACAAAACATATGTACACGCCATCCACCACAACCATGCATGATACAAAAATAAACAAGTGGCTCACTCACAACTGCAACTCTGGCGTAGTCCTCTTCTACAGATCCTTATACACAATCAAAATGCTTGAGAATGAAAAGTAACAGAGTAAGTTCATTTGAACTTAGTGAGTTTCAAAAATAAACACAATTAGTTTTACAATAACTTCAATAATAAAAAAGCATCAATACTCGTAAGAAAAGAACATCAAACTTTTTTTGTGAGACTCTGTTATACAAACATAATACGCTAATTGCCATCCATAGTACCTTGGTAGCAACACTACGCCAACATAGCATATACAACACTCAGGCAAACACATTCCGCCAACTTATACACATCTTCCACAACTCTGCATGGTTATCAACGACCTATCTTTGTTCCAGCCTCGGACACATACATCAAAAATTAGAATCACATACCGTTCATATTTATTTTCATTTCCCGCAAGGTTGGTTCTTGATTTGTCAGTCTAGTTTGCAATATAACTACCCTACTAGAGGCATCACATATAGATTTCCTTTCCAAAATTTTCACATATCATAAATTTTCTAGTACTAGGCTCGTGCACCACGGATGGTGTTTTTGTAATGGCCATATTCATCCACACGTCTAGAAACAACACATAGGCTCATTTACAGTAAGAGCAACTGACCATACACAACTCACATATCATACAAGTTTCATAACTCAAAAGAAGTAAGAAGGAATTCACCAGCAAACTTCAGAGCAGAATCTACCCTACCGGCCCTTAGCCTCAATTGCTCAGATCTTCACTAGCTTCTTGAGCTAAATAAGAAATAGTTATAACCATTAGACCATTTATTTGCTTTAATTATGCAAGCACTAATGCAAAAACTTAAATCCCTTCGACAACAACCTAAGGGCTTTCCAGAAATTACTAGTAAGCTGGTACTAAACAAGGGTGTTTTGACAAGCTATTGGAAATCTTCATCGTCTTCACTAATGAAAATACCTCAAAACTTTCTAGAGACTCGAAAAAGAACGTAAAGAAAAAAAAAGGTGAAACATGCCAGTTATTGGCATCCTTATATAGCACAGACAGAGGGACAAAGCTTAATGAGAGGGTCAGAAAATTCCACTATAGTTCTTAAAACTCGAGAATGGAACGTTGCTTATGTAATGTCCCAAAGTTTGTATATTTGTTTACGTGTATTTATGACACAACTGTGTATCTGCTTCAGTGGTTAAGTGCTCTGGGTGTGTGTATGAGGTCTTAAGTTCAAGCCTTGTCTTAGGAAAATTTTTGTACTTTTCTGAACAAAGCCCTATCACTACTTAGTAGGCTTATAATTAAATGTTGGTAAAATATGTCAGAATAGACCTGCTGGCTTGGTGGTTAAGTGGAGACCAAAGGAGTAGGAGGTTTGAAGTTTGAACCCCTGTGTATGCAAATGGGATTTATTTTGCAGCTTGTGTCGTGTGGGTGTTTCGCCGAAATGCTGAAGTGTTTGAGTGGTATTTAAATTTGGTAGTTGAGAGGAAGTGGTGGTTGGTTTTGGGAGGTGTTGGAATGATTTTGGGAGAAAAATAAGGGATGGAGGAGTTTCAAATTATCCCAATTGGGTAGTGGAAGTTTGATGGAGTGAATTTAGGAGGGAATTAAGGGATTTGGGGGTTATCAGAATTTTTATCGAATGATTTTGTTCATATCATTTTTTTCTCTTTTTTCCCCAAAAATTAAATTTTCAGTTTTCTCTTCTCCTCTTCTCTCTCTTGCTGCCATTTTCCTTGTCCATTGTTTTTCCTTGCTGCCAAAATTCCTGTGCTCTCCCATTCTTTTTCTCCTCAACTTCTTACCATTCGGTTTCGTGTTATCTCTTGATTAACTACGATCATTTGGTAAGTACTCATCTTTTTTACGTTGTTTCTCTCCAAAAACTTTGTTGATTCTCCTTTGGAATTTCTTCTCTCTTTTGTCGAAACCTACCATTCTCTTCCCATTTTGCTTTCGATTCTACTTTCATTTCGACTGCAATCGCACTTTTGTTCCTTATTTTGGCATTTCGTGGACAACTTTGGTAAGTGATTTTATGAGGTTAGTAGTTGAGAATGTTAAGTTTCTGACTATGGGTTATTCTGTTGTTTGGGCAGCATCATTTTGCTTGGATCGAGAATTTTTGGTACTACCTCGTAAGTAAACCAATTTGAAGCGTTAGGGGTAAGTTTCAATCGTTCAATAGTTGAGTAACCCGTTCGGGTTGGTTTTAATTCATCGGTTAAGTGAATAACTGAGTAGTATTTCGGTCAATTATAGGTTCGGGATTGCTTGGAGTTGCTTTTGCGTCAAAAACATTACATGTGTGTAACCGCAACACTATAAATGGAAATCAAAGAAAAGCTCAAAAGTGAGGCTATCGACGTCACACAGTCATGCGATCGACGAGGCTGGCCGTGTGCGATACACGAGCCGGATCGATTTGGGCCGTGTATGCCACACGGACGTGTGGGTCCACACGGGTGAATCACACAGGCATGTGGGATTTTTAGGCCAGGCTGTGTGAGCTACACAACCAAGGCCAATTTGGGCCATGTGGGCCACACGGGCAAACATCAAGGGATTGTTGGCCCATTTTCACAGTTTAATTGCTAAGGTTGCAAGGTTTGCCCGAGTGGATTGTGGACTTACTATAGGGTCGGTAAGCTTACCTAGACCCTTAATTGACTGAGATGACTGTATGACTGATATGATTAAGCATGCTGATGTCCCAATGATCTGATATTGTATGCCGGTTTACATGCATGATATTATGTATAGCATGTCATATTTGTGTATTGCATTGCATTGGGTTGGGGGTTGGTATTGTTTAGAGGAAGTGTAATGAAAGGCCTCGGGCCTAATTTACTTGCAGCTCAGCTGCAAACCACTGTTTAGTGCAACATTTGGTACTTTTGGAGTGTAGGGATGGATGGGTTGATTATATCCCCACATGAAGTATAGGGTTGGACGGAGATGGTGTGTAGAGGCTGGCTGGGTAAGATTTTGTGACAGTATTTCTGTTGTTGTACTGATTACTGTTGTTGTAATGGGCCAAGGCCCTAATGCATGACTGCTTGTGTACTGAATTGGGCTAAGGCCCTAACTGAAACTGAATCTGGTACTGAAAAGGCTTAAGCCTAGATTGTGACTGCATTTTGTGTACTTGCTCTATATGGGGATTACACACTGATTTTTGATTTATCTGTATAGGAAATCCCCAAGCTTAGGCGAATCGGTGCGGCGGAGGACTCAGCGGTGGCCACACAACCTTATTTGTCTATGTTTCGTACTTAATTATGATTTTAAATTTTATTTAGGAATTTTATTGTAAATATGACCTCTAAGGATTTTTCTTAAATTTAGGATTTTTAATTTATAACTACTAGGTTTAGGAAAACTTGAGTGTTCAAAAGAACCAAATGTTTTAACAAAATACTCACGATTACGCAATCTGTTTTAAAAAGCTTTCGCATAGATTAAACGTTTTGGAAGCTTTCAAATGATTAATTAACACGATATTAAAATTAATAAATAATAATAAAATAACTCTAAATGAAAAATTTATTTAGCAAAATTATGGTTTTCCAGCACAAGCGACGGTTTTCAAACACACTACCGTGTGACATCGCCAAATTTGGCCATAACGTCAGGCTGAGTTTGGGGTGTTACATTTAGTGGTATGAGAGTCAGGTTCCAAAACTCAGCTATGGATGTGGGTTTTTAAGACATGATTTCTTAAAACTGATTCCTCAATGTTTTTACTAAAATTATGGTACACCAAGTCTCCGGCACCGGTCCAGTAAGTTTTCTGAAACTGTGAATTGTTTAAACTAAAACTGAAATTGTCTTTGATAGTATATCCTGAAACTTCTATAGGTAGAATATACCAAGACTACTATAGATAGACTATACTAAAAACACTTAAAATAGTGTATACTAAGACTGTAGTAAAACTGATAGACATTGATTCACACTGCGGTGTACGAAACAAACTTTATACTTCTGATACTGTTTTCATAAAATATATGTTAATAAACACTAGAACTGTAAACTAATGCATAAAACTGTTAATTCAGATAAAATGCAATTAGGAAATGAGCACCAAAGGTACTTGTGGATGGGGTACAATAGGCCGTGGTAGAGGCCGTAGAGGTGCTTGAGCTGGGTCTTCGTCATTTGGCAGTCTGCCTAATTTGGATACTAGTGAGACACCAACTTCACCTATAACTGAGACTGGGTCTCATGATTGAGCGGCTGGGGACGACGCATTGCCCTAGGCCATAGTGAGGATTTTAGAGAAGGTCACTAAGCCCAGTACTAGAGTTGGAGGTCGCAGGTCGGTTACAAAATGATTCCGGTCTAACAGAGTTGAGCTTTTTAGGGGTATTGTTGGAGTTTCCACTAATGTGGTTGAGTACTGGATAGTGGCCACAGGGAGGATTATGGACTATTTGAATTGCACTCCCGAACAGAAATTAAAGTGGTTGTATCACTGCTACGTGATGAGGCATATCAGTGGTGGCTCACTGTTAAGGAGGGCACTCAAAATAATCGATTGACCTGGGAGTTCTTTAAGACCTCTTTTCAAGGGAAGTATTTGGGGGCCAGTTATGTGGATGCCTGTAGGTGGGAGTTCCTAAATCTGACTCAGAGAGATAAATCGGTGGCCGAGTATGAGATCAAATTTCTGAGATTGAGCCGCTATGCGCAGGGTATTATGGCAACTGAGTACGAGCGATGTGTTCACTTCGAGGATGGGCTCAGAGATTATGTGAGGGTTTTGATAACTCCACAAAGGGAGTGAGATTTTACGGTATTGATTGATAAGGCAAAGATCGCCGAAGAAGTGAAGTGCGTTGAGCACCAGAACCGAGAGAGAGGTAGGAGCAAGAGGGATTCAGAGCCCTCGAGTTTCATTCAGAAGCCTAAGAAAAAGGTCAAAGTTGATAGGCTGATCAGAGTAGGGGCTCCTATTGCTGCTACTGGATAGCTGTCGTGTACTGATTGTGGCAGACGCTATCAGGATGAGTGTTGAAAAAGAACTAGGGCTTGTTTGAGGTGCGTTTCATTAGAGCACCGTATTAGAAAGTGTCTGCGGTGGGCTGATCTGATGCAAGCTTCGAGTACCGGTACTGCACCACCATCGAGAACAGTTCAGTAGCCACGAGAGGCTGTGGACAGAATAGATATGGTAATGGGTTGGGCCATGGTCAGAGAGCATTGGTAGAGGTGCTAGTCATACTGAGACGAGGCAGCCGGCTCTAGTTTATGCTGCACGACACCAAGAGAGATGGAAATGCTTTGGACATTAACACGGGTACGTTCATTATTTATAATGTACCTTATACTGCACTGATAGATATAGGATCCACTCACTCTTATATAGCTTGTACTGTGACTGAGAGCTTGGGTATCTTGGTTGAGAGCACTGCAAGTAAGGTGATTGTACTGAGTCCGCCGGGACAATCAATAAAGGTAAATAAGTTGTTTAGAGACGCTTCTTTAGAGATTCAAGTGGCTAATTTTTTGGTTGATCTGATGGAACTGTCTTTTGGAGAGTTTGATCTGATCCTGGGAATAGACTGGTTGGTTAAACACCGAGTGAGCTTAGATTGTGTCACAAAAAGGGTTGTACTGAGAACTGAGGAGGATAGCGAGGTAGTTGTAATTAGAGAACGTCAAAACTACTTATCGAATGTGATTTCTGTATTGAGGGCGAAAAATTTGGTTCGTAAGAGATGTGAGGCATATCTTGCCTACATCAGTGTTTTAGATTATAAAGGTTCTTTGGTTAAGGATATCAGGATGGTTAAGGACTTTTCGGACGTTTTTCCTGAAGAGCTACTTGGGTTATCTTTGAATTGTAAAGTAGAGTTCAGGATTGAGCTCCTTCCTGGTACAGCTCCGGTGTCCATTGCTTTCTACAGAATGGCACCGGAAGAGCTTGTAGAGCTTAAGGCTCAGATTCAAGAGTTAGCGGATCGTGGGTTCATCCGCCCTAGTGTGTCTCCGTGGGGAGCACCAGTTCTGTTCGTGAAAAAGGATAGATCCATGCGTATGTGTATTGACTATCGACAATTGAACAAGTTGACAATCAAGAATAAGTATCCCTTACCGAGGATAGATGATCTGTTTGACCAGTTCTGAGGGGCTTTGATTTTCTCCAAGATTGACCTCTGATCAAGATATCATCAATTGAGGGTTAAGGAGACTGATGTATACAAGACAACATTTAAGTCTCGATACGATTATTCCGAGTTCCTAGTGATGCCATTTGGACTGACGAATGCACCAGCAGCTTTCATGGATTTGATGAACCGAGTGTTTCAGCCCTATCTAGATCAATTTGTGGTGGTATTTACTGACAATATACTGGTGTACTTGAAGACTGAGGATGAGCACGATGAACACCTTAGAGCGGTTCTGCAAATCTTACGAGAAAAATAATTGTATGCCAAGTTCAGTAAATGTGAGTTCTAGTTACGAGAAGTAATATTTTTAGGCCACGTGGTTTCTGCTGAGGGGATTAGGGTTGATCCTCGAAAGATTGAAGGGGTGTTGGATTAGAAATAGCCTAAGACTGTATCTAAGATTCGTAGTTTTTTGGGACTGACATGGTATTATCGACGATTTGTAGAGGGTTTTTCACTTATTGCAACACTCTTGACTAAGCTGCTACGTAAGGGTGTTTCGTTTAATTGGACTGATGCACAGTAAGAAAGCTTTGAGAAGCTTAAAACTATATTGACTGAGTCCCCTGTTTTGATACAGCCAGAGTGTAAAAAAGAGTTTACTGTCTACACTGATGCGTTACATGTCGGTTTGGGATATGTGTTGATGCAAGAGGGTAGAGTGGTAGCTTATGCGTCTCATCAGCTTAAGACTCATGAGGCGAATTATCCGACGCATGACTTAGAGTTGGCCGCAGTGGTGTTCGCATTGAAAATCTGGAGGCATTATCTCTATGATGAAAAGTGTAACATCTACACGGATCACAAGAGGCTCAAGTATCTTCTCACTCAGAAGGAGTTAAATCTTAGGCAGCATAGATGGATTGAGTTGCTTAAGGACTACGACTGTATGATTGAATACCACCCTGGTAAGGCCAATGTGGTGGCCGATGCACTGAGCTGTAGGGCTATGACTGATCTGAGGGCGATGTTTACTTGTCTCAGTTTATTTGATGATGGTAGTTTGTTGGTCGAACTCCAAGTTAAACCGACGTGGATAGAGCAGATTAAGGGTAAACAGTTGGAGAACGAGTCTTTAAGTCTTCGCTTTCGATAAATATAGAGTGGGAATATTGTGGATTTTGGATTGAATAGCAAAGGGGTGCTCTGTTTCCATGGGAGAATATGTGTACCAAATGATACCGAGTTGAGGTAGTTGATACTGAGAGAGGCGCATAGTAGCCCTTATGCTATGCATCCTGGCGGGAATATAAGTTGTACCGAGACCTTCGTGAGTTATATTGTTGGTCAGGTCTTAAGTGTGAGGTTACATATTTTGTGGGTAAATGTCTGACATGCCAGCAGGTTAAGGCTGAGCATCAGTTATCTTCGGGGTTGTTGCAGCCAGTTAAGATTCCACTTTGGAAGTGGGAATGGGTGACTATGGACTTCATTAGTGGGTTACCCCTTACACCCACTAAGAAGGATTTTGTATGGGTTATCGTGGATCGATTAACCAAGTCTGCCCATTTCATACTGGTTCGTATTGACTACTCGCTGCAGAAGCTGGCTAAACTCTATGTCTCTGAGATAGTGAGACTACATGCGGTACTGGTTGAACTTCAGTAATGCATTTCATCCTCAAACAAATGGTCAATCTGAGAGGGTGATTCAGATACTGGAGGATATGTTGAGGAGCTGTGTCGTTGACTTTCGAGACAATTGGGAGGATTACCTGTCCCTAGCAGAGTTTGCTCAATCTCAGCTGTCTGAAAGAGAAAAGTCTAGTTAGTAGACAATCTCCTTTAAGAAGACAGATGAAAGTATCTATATGTTGTAACCAGTGGCAGGCTTGTTAAGGAATCCAAAAGAAGACTGCTGCTAATTAGACAGGTGAGACTTAGGAATGAAAGACTAAGGTTGCCAATGACTTTTGCCTTAATGGGCGCTCCAGACAACTTAAGGCAAGAAAACAAAAGCCACAAAAAAACTCTCATCTCTACCAAGTAAAATGTAGAATAAAAGTTCCCACTTCTATTTTTGGATTCATTCGGTTTATTTTCCCATTTCTTTACTTGCAATATGGGCCAAAACTCCACAATCACAAAAGGTAAGTACGGATGTGGTAGATGCCATGTTTGTTTTTAGGAAGAAATTGGGTGAAACTATCAGGGAAGCCCCTGCACTTAGGGTTAGATTGTATTTAGGCTTTTCTATTGAAAAAATGGGTAAATTAATCCTTATACACTTCAAAACATGAATTTTTTTTGTTAAATAAAGACGTCAAATACATTGGAAAATATTTTAATCACCGGTTGATGTGGGCTTTTTTTATTGATTTAATAACAAAATTAGCCATCTAATATTTACACATTCTAGAAATTTAATCTTAAATATAAATAATTCAACAAATTTAGCTCTCAATGCTTACGAAATTTGTCATTTTAGTTCTACTTCTAAAAATTCAATAAAGTTGGCCCTTAACATTTACAAAATATATCAATTTAGTCTTAACTCTAAAAATTTTAAAATAATTTAATATATATATATTTAGCCATTTATGACTTTTTGGCTAACTATGATGGTAATGTGATTGTTTTTTGCCTGCCCCACCCCGATCAAATGCTCATCGCCATGCTTCGAGCCTGACACGAACCCAACTTTAAAAAATTTAAACTGTTGCAAACCTGAATTCGAGAATTAATAGTATATCCAACTTTGATCCAGCTCAACAGAAGTTTACTTTTTAATTTTTAATTTTTTATACAATTGTGATTAATTAAAATTTTTTAAAATGAAAGATTTTGGCGTAATTTTTTTATTAGATTTGCTTAATGATTTATCACTGAAGTTGTGTGCTGATGTATATTTAGACACATTTGATTACAATACACAAGAAAAAAGAGGGAAGAAAGGTTCATTTAATAAATTATTAAACTGAGAAGATTAAAAATGGAGAAGGGTGAAAGGAGACTAATATAGAGGTGGTAGAATGAGACTACTAGTGATAAATTTTAGAGATTTTTAATTCAATTAATATTAATTTAAAAGGTAATTTCATAGATATCTTGGGGCAATTTTATTCTAAACCTGACAGGACTGTTTTAAAAAATTAACCCTCCACGCTCTGACAGGGCAATAAAAAAAACCTAACCTTATTGGGTCAAATCGGCTTGGAACTCGTCGTATTTGGGGGTTTTTGTCATCCCTACAACTAACTAATGTAAGATATTAAAAAAAAAAGAGTACTTCTTTCAAGTCGCTTGCAAAAAAATCTAAAAAGCTGGGATAAAGCACAAAAATAATAATAAGATCCAAAAGAAAATAAAGGCATTAAAAATATTATTTGATCAGGTAGTAATGTAGCTAATTATTCTAGATATGTTCCAAATCAATTGGTTTAGTCCAATGTGAAGCCTAAATTATAGTAAAAAAAATTGTTGCAAGTGACTTGAAATAGACACTATTTTTCTTATTTTGTTTATTTTATTACCTCACATGGGTTAGTCAATAGATTATAAATGGCTAAAATGATTTTTTAAAATATTTTTAAAATTTCTAGAGTTAGGACAAAATGATAGTTTGTAAATGTCGACGATCAAATTTATTAATTTTTAGAATTAGAACTAAAATGACAAATTTTGTAAACATTGAGGTTAAATTTGTTGACTTTTTTCTATTTATGATCAAATTGATAGAATGTGTAAATATTATAGGGCTAATTTTGTTACTAGATCAATAAAAAAAACTCACATAAGCTCATAGTGACTCAAATATTTAACTTTTAAAAGTTTAGTGACTAAATCGAAAAAATTAATAGTTGGGTGACCAACATAGAACAAAAGGCATAGTTGGTGACCATTTTTATAGTTTACCCATAAAAAATAATTTTTAGCATGTTCCCGTTGTTAAATATTTAACGGATGAGCTAATTTGCATGTTTCAAAATGTATAAGGGTTAATTTATCGTTTTTCAATAGAGAGATTGAAATGTAATCCACACCTAAATATAGGGACTTCCTTAATATTTTTACCGAAGAAATTGATGCATAAGAAAATTCAAATAAATCAATATCTTATATAAAATATTTGTGCTCTCATTATTTGATTAATTATTATTTTATAAGCACGTAAAAATATATTATTAGTTTTTTTTGAAAAATATATATTATTGGTGTGAAAAATAGAACGTTGATAATGACAATGTATCGCAAAGAAAAGAGAGAAAGATAAAGAATACGCATTTCGATCATTGTGCTTCTTCTCTTTCTCTGTCAATGTTTAAGGCATCTTATCTACCACTAACAGGGCTTCCTTTAAGTCCATCTGTGCAAGAATTTCCTGCATCTTTATTTGCCACAACGCGAATATGGTGTTGCAACCCAACAGCAGAATTTCATACTTCAAAGACGCTATTACCGTGATTAAGATGAACAACCCGGAAGCTCGAATACCAATTTGTAAAAATAAAATATCGATAATGACAATATATCGTAAAGAAAATAGAAATAGAAATAGAAATAAAAATAAAGAACACACCGATTTTACGTGGAAATCCTTTCGGGAAAAAACCATGGCAGAGGAGAAGAAAATTCACCATGTTGAATTCGAATTTATTATAAGAGGAGTAGACTATGTCTATTTATAGGCTTGTAAAACCATATTCTAATAGGAGTGAAACACCTTTTTTTAATCAATATCAAATAGATGGAGTTTAATAAGGTTTAAAAAACTTTATTCTAAAATAAAATAAAAGAAGTATAATTCTATAGGGATTTTACATTTATTTTATTTTACCACAGTATTTTATTTAAATAAGGATTCGGGTCACTTAATTCTAACAGTGTACATGACATGGACTCCTCGCATATGAAAGGGCTTCTTTCTAGTTGGGACAGCTAGTGACGAGATTGTGGATTGAGCGATAGATACATCCATAACAAGCGTATGGACTAGAGTCTTCTCTGCACATATCAAGAGTGTAAACTTTGTTGGAGTTTTGGCCAATACTGGTAGTAAAGAAACCACCTTTTGTAGAGACATTAGATGGGAGAGAAGCAAGAATAAGGTCCCGATTTTTACCATATTCGCTATTCGTAGAGAAATTAACAATGTCATAACATTTTAAGAGAGCCTAAACAAGAGTGATGCCGATGAGGAGATAGGAGAGAATTAAAGAAAGAGCTGTAAGTTGAACCCACATTTTGAGGTTGTATGATTTGAAAGAAACGAAACCTAAAAGAAACAAGTGGGAACTTTAAATCTAGGTTTTTCCTGGCTAAGATGAGATGGGAGTTTCATTGCCTCGAGTAGAAGTCAAAAGTCATAGGAAACTTGGTTTTTAATTCCTCAGTCTCAGCTGTCTAAGAGAGACAGGTCTAGTTAGTAGACAATCTCCTTTAGGAAGACAAATGAAAGTATCTATATGTTCTAACCAATGGCAGGCTTGTTAAGGAATCCAAAAGAAGACTACTACTAATTAGACAATTGAGACTCAAGAACGAAAGAATAAGGTTTCCAATGACTTTTGCCTTAATGGGCGCTCTTGACAACTTAAGGCAAGGAAACAAAAACCACAAAGAAAACACTCTTCTCTGCCAAGTAAAATGTAGATTAAAAGTTCCCACTTCTATTTTTGGATTCATTCGGTTTCTGTTCCCATTTCTTTACTTGCAGTATGGGCCAAAACTCCACAATCACAAAAGGTAAGTACGTATGTGGTAGATGCCGTGCTAGTTTCATGAAGAAATTGGGTTAAAGTACCTAGAAAGCCCTTTCCTTAGCTGCAGGTTGTATTACTGTTTTTTTTACTAAAAAAAAGAGATAAATTAACACTTATATATTTCAAAGATGTAAATTAATTTATTGTTATAATTTTCTGTTAAATAATGTTATGAAACATAATTTTTTATGGGTAATTAAATTTTTCGAAATTAAATATTTTAGTATCTCTAAGTAGATGTGAGCTATTTTATTGGTTTAATAATAAAATTAGCCCTTTAATGTTTACAGATTCTATCAATTTAATCCTAAATATAGATAATTAAACAAATTTAGCTCTCAATGCTTACAAAATTTGTCATTTTAGTTCTACTTCTAAAAATTCAATAAATTTTACCCTCAACATTTACAAAATCTATCAATTTAGTCTTTAACTCTAAAATTTTAAAATTATTTTAAAAAAAAATTATTTTTAGCTCTTTATAACCTATTGACTAACTATGATGACAATGGGATTGTTTTTTGCCTACCTCATCCCGATCTAATGCTCTATCGCTATGCCTCGAGCTTGATCCACCCCCAACTTTTAAAAAAATTAACCAGCTCCAAACTCAAGCCCAAACCCAAAAATTAATAGCATACTCAACTTTGATATGGCTCAACCTGAGTTTAATTAAGTTATTTTATTTTTTGTGAAAATGTGATTAATTAAATTTTTTTAAAAAGGGTAAGCAACCAAAATAGCCACTTTTGTTTACCTCAAGTTACATTTTAGTCACTTATATTTGGAATGTTAGGTTTTAGTCACTTATGTTATTGTATTGTAACATTTTAGTCACCGAGCCATTAATTGTCGTTAACCGTGTAACGATAATCTGACGTGGTACATTAAATCATAATTTCAAACAAAAATTTTAGGTTAATTTATACAATCGATCTCCATATTTTTTCGTTTTGAGCAATTTAAAATTTTCTTTTATGTTCTTTTAACTTCCTTTTTTTTTTCCATTCTCTTCTGCTTCTCCCTTTGTTTTCCTCCATTCTCCATTTCTTTTAACATAGTTTTTCTATATTTTCCATTTGTTAAAACTAGTCCCTATACTTTTTTTTGGAACAATTTAATTTTTTCAAGTGAGGTGAGCTTACGGACTAGTTTTAACAAATAAAAAATATAGAAAAACTACATTAAAAGAAATGAAGATGGGAGGGAAACATTGGGAGAAGCAAAGAGAATGAAAATAAAGAAAAAAAATGAAAGTTAAAAGAACATAAAAGAAAAAAAATTTAATTGCCAAAATGAAAAAGTATAGAAACCAATTATAGAATTTAACCTAAAATTTTCGTTTGAAATGATGATTTAACATGCCATGACAGCTTTCCGTTACAACGTTAATGACAATTAATGGTTTAGTAACTAAAATGTTACAATACGATAACGTAAGTGACTAAAATGTAACATTTCAAACACAAGTGATTAAAATGTAACCTGAGGCAAACAAAAATAACTATTTTGGTAGTTTACCCATTTAAAAATGAAAGATTTACACAAATATATATATATTTTTGTAAAAATATGATTAATTAAATTTATATTTATCTCTAGAGTTGTGTGTTAATGTATATTTACACAAATATTGTGTGTACAATACACAAGAAAAAACAAGGATCAAATGTTCCTTTAATAAATTATTAAATTAAAAACATAGGAAATGGGGAGGGTGAAAGGGAACTAATATAGAGGAGGTAGAATAAAATTATTAGTGATAAATTTTAGAATTTTTTTAATTTAAATAACATTAAATATGTGTAAAGGGCAATTTCATAAATATCTCAAGGTAGGGGTAGGGTGGTTTTATTCTAAACTCGACTCTGACTCGGCCCCACTATTTTTAAAAATTAACCTGCCCCGCCTCAAACTCAGAATTCAATAAAAAAACTTGACCCTATTGAGTCGAATCAACTTAGAACCCATTGAATTCAGGATTTTTTTTTCCATACCTATGGCTAACCCATGTAAAATATTTAAAAAATTGGGATAAAACACAAAAAATTCAAGTTTCAAAAAAAAAAAGGCATTAAAAATATTATCTAATTGGGTAGTAATGTAGCCAATTATTCCAAATCAATTGGTTTGGTCTAATGTGAATCCAAAGTTATAGTAAAATTTTTGGTTGCAAGTGACTTGAAAGAGGATGCTCTTTTTTTCTTTTTTTTTTTAATACCTTACATATGTTAGCCAATAGGTTATAAATGGCTAAAAATAAACCTTTTTTAATATTTTTAATTTTTAGAGTTCGGACTAAATTGATAGATTTTGTAAATGTTAAAAAAATTTATTTATTTTTAAAATTAGAACTAAAATGAAATTTTGTAAATATTGAAGGCTAAATTTGTTGATTTTTTTATATTTTGGATCAAATTGATAGAATGTGTAAATATTATAAGACTAATTTTGTTACTAGACCAATAAAGAAAACCTCACATCATGTTAGAAGGATTGAAATATTTAATTTCAAAAATTTAGTGATTAAATAAAAAATTAATAGTTAGGTGATTAAAATAAAACAAAAAGTATTGTTGGCGGTATTTTTATAGTTTACCCATAAAATAATAATTTTCAACATAAGATAATCATATATTGATATTATTTTTATAGATAAGATAATCAGTTCTTGTACCTAAATTATTAATTTATTTAAATTAAAAGAATTTATTCAAATCAAATTTAAATAAAAATTACAAATAAATTATCCTTTTATCATAAACAACTTTAATACTCATTGCTTTGCTTTGAATTAGTATATACTTAAAACTCTCTGTAAACCCAAGGTAAGGTTCTCTTAACCATTTTGACTTTCGTCCACAATGGATTATTATAATCTAAACTTGGGAAAATGAGAAAGAAGAAATAGAAATGTCAATCAAAATAGCTGAATCGCCTTCACCCCATCTTCAAACTAAGAAGAAGAAAGCTTTGATCGTGATTGATGCCTTCCTTCAACCTCATTTCCTCTGTGCTTTTGTTTTTTACATCTTTGATCTCGCAGCCGAAGCCAACCCAAGTTTCTTATATAAGTTCTGTTATGACAAAGATACCACTTCCACAACAAACAGCACTTATGGGACCATCTCAATCTCCTCCTCTCTTTTCTTACCTCCAACGCCCACCGGATCGACGGTTTCTACAACACCACGGTGGGGCAACAACCACCCGACAGAATCTACGGTCTCTTCCTTTGTCGAGGGGATGTTACACCGGATGTTTGCCGAGACTGTGTGGCTGCAGCTGCCAGGAATGCTACTAGTCTTTGTCCCGTGGAGAAAAACTCTGTGATTTGGTACGATAAATGCATGCTACGTTACTCGAATGAATCTATCTTTTCGACGATGGAAACCAGGCCTGGTGGGACTGTATGGGATAACGACACTTTCACGGAAGAGGAAGACTTCGTTGACATAGTGGCGTCTTTGGTGAAAGATGTAGCGAGCGAGGTAGCCGATGCTCCAATGGGTGCTAAAAAGTTTGCGACCAAAGAGGTGAATCTTAGCGGGTCTCAAAAGCTGTACAGCCTTGCACAGTGCACGCCGGATATTTCCGACGTGGCTTGCAATTTATGTCTTGAGAGTGCTATTACAGAATTCTCAGATTGTTGTCGTCAAAAAGAGAAAGCAACTCGAGCAAGTTCATTGCTGCCTAGCTGCAATGTTCAATATGGATTAACCCCATTTTATAACAAAACTGCAGGGGAAGTATCCAGGTCCAAGCCAAGTCCTCTGCCGCCAAGAGATTCAGGGAAAGGGAAGAGCTCATCACAGACAATTATTTACATTATTGTTCCAACGGTTGGTTTCTTAGTGCTTTTGTCAACATTTTGTTATTGCATTCTAAGAAGGAAAGCAAGGATGAAACCCTATTTGCTAAAGGACCAGAAGGGTACTGTGGCCGTTGTCTTATATGTTAGCATATGGTTAACAATTCATATTTGCTTTTTCTATTTTTTTTTCATATAAAATTACAATATGACATGAGCACTATTGAAGCAGCTACAGACAATTTCTCTGACGCAAACATGATTGGTGTGGGTGGATTTGGCAGTGTGTATAAGGTACAAGTTGGTAGTACAATTGTAGATTTGTCTAAATCCATTAACCATACAGCAATTTGGACTATTGAGGAATGCCTATGGTATTCAATCAGGGTACACTTTCAAATGGACAACAAATTGCAGTGAAAAGGCTATCAAGAAGTTCTAAACAAGCTGCAGAGGAATTCAAGAATGAGGTTGCGTTGGTAGCCAAGCTTCAGCACCGGAATCTTGTGAGGCTGTTGGGATTTTGCGTTGAAAGAGAAGAGAGGATGCTCATCTATGAGTTTGTCCCCAACAAAAGCCTAGACTGCTTCCTCTTTCGTCTGCCCCTCTTCAACTTAAAGCTTTCACCAAAAGATACATATATGTTATGGATTAAACTGTTACTTATGGACATTGGTATTTCTTATTTTGAACAACATTTGATCTAGATTCTGTCAGTTCCATAGTCTTGATGCCGTCTTGTATGCAGATACTGAGAAGCAGAAACAATTAGATTGGCCAACACGTCTCAAGATAGTTAAAGGAACCGTTCGTGGACTTCTATATCTTCATACAGATTCAAGGCTCAAGATTGTACATCGTGATCTCAAGCCAAGCAATATCTTATTGGATGAGGATATGAATCCCAAAATATCAGATTTTGGAATGGCTAGAATTGTTGAAGAAAACCACAACCTCGAATATACCAAGAAGATTGTTGGGACATAGTAAGTTTCCCATCCCATAATCTTTATTTCAACAACTGATAAATAAGGTCTATGTTTCGGGAAAATTCCATAAAATTTCCTGTTTTAGTCAACATAAGCATACTAACAAATACCCTCATCTTAGTGGTTATATTGCTCCAGAATATGCAGTGCATGGGATATTCTCTTTCAAATCCGATGTGTATAGCTATGGCGTGTTGACACTTGAAATTGTTGGTGGCAAAACGAACTCCAGTTTCTATAATCCTGAAAGTGCTGAGAGCCTTCTGAGCTATGTAGGTCCAACATGAAATTTCAATTTCATCATATAATTTCCTATGAAGTGATAAAGGACCAATGTTGAGATCATTACAGGCTTGGAGATATTGGACAGAGAGGAGGCCGCTGGAGATAATGGATCCGACTTTAAGAGATTTTTATGTGAATGGTGAAGTCATTAGGTGCATTCAGATTGGTTTGCTGTGCGTCCAACAAAATCCAAAGTGAAGGCCGACGATGGCTAGAATTGTTCCCATGCTTAGCAGTTCTGATATTACTTTACCACCACCGCAACACCCTGCCTTCTTTTTCGAAACAAAGACAAGAGGAAGCACCTCAGGAGAAGAGATGGGATTGGATCGATCAACAAGGAAGTTCCAGTGCTCAACAAATGATGTATCTATCACCAAATTTTACCCTCGGTAGCAAGTTGAGTCCATTCTTTTGAAAAGAAAATTGATATAAACTGTTCTTCCATAAATTCTATGGAAAGGTTCTAATTTGAAGCTTCTTTGTTAATTATTACTACTTTTATTTATACCAAAGAAGAATTGAGTATCTAGACAAAGATACAGAAACTAAGCAATGCAAGTACTAGGTACCATCTTCGAACTTCACCGAGGATCTAGTTCAGAAATTGAAGCCTCGTTGACTGACACTTGAATGTTTTCTCGTTTAGATTGATTGGAGAGTGATGATGACTGAGACTTCGTTTCTGTCTCCATGGTGGAATGCATGGAAAATGCAGGTCTTGATGGCACTGGCAGTGATGTGGAATAGCTACTAAGCATGAGAACGACAGAGGCCATGGTTGGTCTAGAATCAATATTGTCTTGAACACAAAGCAACCCAAGATGGATACATCTCATTATTTCACTTCTGGAGCCATCCCTCAGGATTGGATCTACTACTTCCAAAGGAGTTCCTTCTCTCCAGTTTCTCCATGCCTGCAAAACTCGAGGAATGTGAACTTACATTGTGTTTTAGCAAATTCTAATCCAGTAATACGATAACCACAGTATGCAGCTTACATGGGTTAGAAGAGAGTCGCCCACTTCTTGGTTGGAGAAGCTACTGATTTTTTTACCACTAATGATTTCCAAAACCAATACTCCAAAGCTGTAAACATCGGATTTAACTGAATATTGTCCATGCCATGCATACTCAGGAGCCATGTATCCACTGTAGATAAATAAATCTTAATGAATGAATTTAAATGGTAGCTTAAACATCCTCTAGAAGAAGTGCTAATGCTTAGGATCTTTGAGTTTTAGATATCACAAAGTTAACAAATAACATACACTAACAGATCCTTCTTAATACTTACTAGGTCCCAACGACTTTGCTTGTGTCAGCTCGAGTTTGATCAACCGTAAACAATTTCGCCATTCCAAAATCTGAGATTTTGGGATTCATCTCTTCATCTAACAATATGTTGGCTGGTTTTAAGTCGCGATGGATGATTCGGTATTGAGAATCTTCATGAAGATAAAGAAGTCCCTTAGCTATTCCCTCTATAATTTTGTACCTCTTCTCCCAATTTAGTAGTGAACACTTTACTGGATCTACAAAATTAGAAAAATTCTACGACTTAAATGCATATTTAGAATTCAAAATGTTTATACTCGTGATTAGTCATGAACAGAATAGTAAAAACCAGAGTTCTGAAACTTTTCACCAATATAACACAACTTGAACTGTATTCTGCCAAGACACGCAACCTAATAAATCAACAAGAATTCAATAGGTATAGTTTGAAAGGATCGATATCCCACCGAATATAAAGTTATCAAGGCTTGAGTTAGGCAGAAACTCGTAGATGAGAATCCTTTCCTTTTGTTCAAAGCTTAAACCAAGAAGCCTAACCAAATTCCTGTGTTGAAGCTTTGCCAATAACATCACTTCATTCTTGAATTCTTGTTCTCCTTGTCCCGAACTTTCAGACAGCCTCTTTACAGCTACTTTTCGTCCGTCTTCAAGCTGACCCTGGTGGTATTTGGAACAAAGAAGAATGATGGAAAACACCAAAGTTTATTTCCTAGTATTTGTTGGAAGCCATCAAACTGGAGGCTTCAATTTCATAAATTCAATCGTTCTCTATTTTTTTTCCCTTCATTGAGATATTGGAAATTTTCAGAGGCCAAATCATGAATTACCTTATAAACAGAACCAAATCCCCCTCGTCCAAGCAAGTTGGCGTCTGAGAAGTTGTCTGTTGCAACTCTTACAGCATTAAAGTCAAACTGCAATGCTTCCCCATGGGTCTTGTTATCTGCAGCATAACAAAGAATCAATTAAGTTATAACAAATGAATAGGAGAGGAAAGCATCAAAGCTACTTAATGCTAACCACGTCTTGATTTTTTTTTCTTTTTTTGTTTCTAGATTTACATACTCGGTATATGGTTTCTAAAGAAGTATGAAACAATGCATAAACATGGCAAGGGGTCGATTTTTTGCGAAGTAGTCAAGTTAAGACTATAGAAAAGAAAATCAAAGACCAACTTACTTTGATCATCCCTCTTTGTTTTTTTTATCCTTTTAAGGAGAACAACAACTGCAAGTGTGATAAGTACTGCCACCAAGATGACTATTGGAACAATTATAATGGCAATGGTATGGGATGAATGGCTGCCTCCGTCCCCTGCACAAGCAACAACTTTTCATTTACATCAATGTCTTCCTGAAACCAGCATGCCATCTAGCAGATTGGTAGTTACCTTTTTTTCTTGTAGAGTTCACTGACAGTGGCGGAGGACTAGCAGGAGAGGGTGGAGGAGATAAGGATGCAGTAGTAGAAGCATTGCGTGTATAGAAAGGATACAAATCCCATCTGAACCAACAGTTAGGCTTCTGAACATAACCTCCCTGCTTTCCACGGCAACAGCTTTCATAGTAACTCACGGATTGCCTTAGGCAGGAATCACAATCCTTGTGTGATAAATCTGGAGTGCACTGCATAAGTGCATGTATCGTTTGGAATGCTGTAAAATCTGCTTCCCCGGTTGCATACTTAGTAGAAGACCCGCTGGAAGCCTTGCTCACCACTCTGTCCATCAAACTCTCCCAAATAGTATCAAATTGAGTTAAGTTGGAAGTGATGTCCGCCGTATTATAGCCTGCATCAGTGGGTTGTAGCTCCAGGATTCCGAAAAAGGGGCGATTTGCATAGCGTGCAAGACAAGGAGGATCACCTCCCCATGAAAGGGCTTCTTTTCGGTTGGGACAGCTAGCTATGAGATCCTGGATTGAGGCATTGAGACATGTATAACAACCGTTTGGAGTAGAGTCTCCTCTGCACATACCAAGAGCGTAAATTTTGTTGGAGTCTTGGCTGATACTGGCAGTAAAGAAACCACCATTTGCAGAGACATTAGGTAGGAGAGAAGCGAGAATAAGGTCTCTGTTTTTGCCATATGTACTATTAAGGGTGAAATTACCACTGTCATAGCATCGTAGGTTAGCGTCAACGAGAGCAATGCCGATAAGCAGATGGGAGAGAATTGAAGAAAGAGCTTTAAGTTTAATCCACATTTTGAGATTCTATAATTTCAAGGAACCAAAATCGAGAAAAAAGAAGTGGGAACCTAGTATTCCAGATATGTTTCGACAGAGATGGGAGTATTTGTGTTTTGGTTTCCTTGCCTGGAGTGGGAGAAAGATTCAAGAGCGCCCATTAAAGCAAAAAGATTCAATCCATGCTAGGAAGCTTGGTTTTCGGGTTATCTTTTTGACTAATCCAAGTCAATGTCTACCTATCAAACAAAATTTCGGAAAATAATTTCGCTTAATTCATTGAAAATAATGCAAACATAATGAAAAATCATATATGTTGAATTGGATGGTTTTGTCAGTTTTGAACATACAAACTCGTTTTCTGTGGTACGTATTTTGCCACAGTTCCCACTTCCTTTCCAAGTTTCATTTCTTCTTTAGAGTAATTACTCTTGTTGGGCTAACTAGTGCTGGGCTTTTTTACTTAAATAATTCAAAAAATATAAATATTTATGAAAATAACCCAGGTCGAAAAACTACAATGAAAATTACATGAAATCTATAGTGTCGAGCGATACTGGCATTCCGATGGCTGGCACCAAAGTCAATCACCGTGTAATGATTGCTTGCTGATTGGGTCGGGATTTAAAAAAATATTTTTTTGTGCCGACACTGCAATGGCCGACACCCGTTTGTATTTTTGGGTCTACTTTTTGAAAAATACGGGTATTTCCCGGTTTGAAAAGAAATTATTTTTAATTAGGTGTCAGCGTCTACATAGTCGGCATCGGAAAAAAAATTCAAATATTTTTTCGGTTTTTTTTTGTGTTGGCACCTGTGGTAGGTAAAAAAAATTTTTGGTCCCGTGTTTCTCAAGACCGAGACCCGAGTAAGAAAATAATTTCTTTTTGGTGTTGGCCTTCCCTTTGCCGGCACCGGTTATTTTTTGCAAGGAAAATATTTTTTAAAAACAAATTTTCGTGTCAACCTTCTAGTTGCCGACACTAGTATTTTGTCAATAATATATATTTTTGGTGTCGGCCTTCCATCTGTCGGCACCCATTTTTGAAAACAAAGAAAATTTTTTTGGGGTGCCGAATATTTTTGTTGCCTGCACAAATAGACTATATATTGATTTTTTTATGTTTTGGATCAGGTTTTTTTTTTTTGCTTTAATAATTTAAGAGAAAGAAAAAACAAAGAAATATCAGTGTTTTGTTCAGGAACCAAATTTTGTTGAAGATGAATAACCAAATGTTAGTGTTATTTCAATGGAGAAATGATAAATACAACTGAAGAAGGTTGTGTATTTCAGAGTCACAAAAAAATGAGAATGAGATTCAATAAGCATGTAATGCTGGCGGAACTTAAATGGAAGATCAATGTTGTAACACCCCTAACCCATCTTTGTCGCTGGGTTAGGGTTAGAGTATTACAACACACATCACAACAATTACTAACATTTAACTATTCAAATATCAAATTAAATAACAAAAATTAAATTCAAATGTTATTCATAACATAAATACCATTATTGACCTTAAATCGGACATACAGTGCTTTTAAAAAATAATTTAGGAACAATTAAGGACTAGTTTGAAACAAAATTGAAAGTTTTAGGAAAATTCAAAAATTTTGAAAACAGGTGTCACATGGCCGTGTCGCATGACGTGTCCCAGACTGTGTGACACATTGACTTGAAATACACGACCGTGTAAAATGACCATGTACATCACATGGTCGTGTGATAGCCCATGTCCCAAGCCGTGTGCCCCTAATTTTTCCTTCAAATGCAAGTTTACCAAAATGTGCTTACTTGAACAAAAAACAACTTATTTACCAACAATTAAACATATTCAAAACACACTTGAACAAGCCCAAAACATGCCAAAATCATCTAACTTAAGTGCCTACCCAATGAGTCTTTATTGACACCACAATTCAATTAACAAACTTATCCACAAATCATATCAAATAAGTTACATTCTAACCTATGAGTTCATACATAAAAACACATACCAACTTACCATGTTATTTTACCTATTCATATTCAATCCTACCACAATGTAAACATTTCCAAATTATTTATATTAACTAACCAAACCCAAGGTTGTATGCACACTTCATTCCAACACAAAAGGCATAAACATAAGTGGTCTAAAACCAACCTTAAACATCTTTACATCACCCAAATATGAACACATAGAAATATGTACTTGACTTAAATACAAAACACACCTATTACATGACAAGTTCCACGCCATAATTGAATTTTTATTCCATGAACAAGCATATTATTAACGAAAAGCATACATTCATCGCACAAATATAGAATATACCATTTGTAGTAAGTACTTAAAACATATACAAGATACTCTTATTACATGTCACATATCCCAAAAATAAATATTTTCAAAATCTACCAAAAAGAGTCTGATAGTGTGATATACTCGTTGATCCAATTGCCCGATTCCACAAAATGTTATCTACAAGGGAACAGAAAATGAAGTGAGTAAAATTTTACGAGCTTAGTAAGTTCACAGGTTGAAATGTTATAACTTACCATATAATCACAGTTTTATAAATAGCAAAAACAATAGCTAACATTAACTATGTCAATTACAACCATTCAACAGGTGAGTTTCATAAATACGAGTTATTTAATCACCTCATTTATAAAGTATCAACCATTATCAAGTCACGATATAATATTGGAAATCATGAACATATGTACAAATCTTTGACAAGAAAATATAACTAAATATTAGTTACATATCATCATTAAGTCATTTAACCATTAAAAATTCAACTTGATGAACAATACAAATGGAGATGGATACGTAGTTATCCACCCAAAACACGCCAGAAAGCTCATACAAGCCAAACCAACCGAGAACACGCCTTGGCACCAAGTGCCTAGCCCATAGGGTAACATCTCTCTAGAAACATGCCTAGACACCAAGTGCCAAACACGAAAACTTTACATCCGCCTCCGGTAACACGCCAAATCATTGTAAATATAACACGATAGTCCGCAACAAATGTTAGACTCAATATATTCAGTGGACAGTAACAAGTCAGGAATCATCATCTAAACACAAGTCAATCCTATACATCGCAGCGCGCAAAATAATCTATTGACATGCAAATTGTATCCTATCCTATGTTCATCCGGGCTCGATATACAAAACTGCATAATATCTTATAATACAATTTCATTACTCACCTTGAATAATCATTATGATTATTTTATTAAATATATATTCAATAAATCATAAATCACAAGTTAATAAATTTTGGCAAATTACTTACTACTGCTAAATTGCAGAGATAGCAAAATTAAGGACTAATCAACAACTTTCCCTTTTCCACGATTATCTACTTGTTCTTGATTTATAAAGTAAATTTTATTTCAATTATCAGCTTCAACTTCATGTAATATTTAATGTAGTGCTTATGTCTTCCTATATATAATTTTTCACAATTTCCCTAAACTTTTACACATTATTCGATTTAGTCCTTAAAATCGAAATAAGCTTATTTTCACAATTAATCCTTATACCTATTGAGCCAAATTTAATTACATTCCAAATCAGCCCTCTAATTCTGAAATTTTACAAGGAAACCATGCCAAATTTAACAACTTAACAATTTAATCTTTAAACTTAAGAACTAAACAAAATCACTTTACAAACTAGTCCAAACTCATTATCAAGCTTCCAACTAAAGCATTTTCTATATAAAAAACTCTAAGATTCATCAATGGAAAATTTTAAAATCTTTAACAGTTTCGAAACCGGAGGTACGGGTTAGTTGGACCTAACTGCAACGATCATAAAAACATAAAACTATAAAAAAAACATGATAAATTTGCACTTACGTGCATAAACCAAACGTTGACCGAAGCTTCCAAGTCTTTTAAAATGGTGATTCGGCTAGGAGAATGAAAGAATGAAGTAGATGAAGTTTGATTTACCTTTTTGTTTTATTATTATAACTTAAACATTAAAATAATAAACATTTTAACACTTACTTAATTAAAGTTGTAAAACCGACCACTAGTTCTAATAATGTCCTATTTTCCATTTAAATCCAACCGTTAATACTTTTAAATCAATTTAGTACTTAAAATTAATAGTGATGAATTTTTGCAATTTTTACGGTTTATTCCTTTTTCTTTAATTAACTAATTAAACAATAAAATTTCCAAATCAAACCTTCACATACCAAAATAGTAACTCTGTAAATATTTAATAAAATATTTAAAATTTGGTTTTTGAAAACGAGTCTCAATACCTCATTTTTCGAAACCATTTGACTTTCGAGACAACCACCTATACTAGTCATTTATTCAATTTACTAAAATTTCATCAAATCGAAATATATTATAAATTATAATTAACTCATATAATTTAAATACTAATTATTACAGATTTACTCGTCAGATTTGTGGTCCCGAAACCTTTGTTTCCTACACCACTGATATTAGGTTGTTACAAGTGCAAAGATAGTTACCCATTGTGGGTAGGGCTGTGCAAAATTCAGGTAAAATCGAAAAAATTTAGTTAACCAACCGAATTCAGTTAATCAGTCAGTTAACCAACTTTTTTCTGTCGGGGGTCGGCTAATTATTTTTTGATTTTTCGGTTAATGGTTAATTTGATTCGAAACCGGTCGGTTAACCGAATTTTTTTGGTTTAGCTGAAAAAATTAATAAATAAAATTATAATATATAAATAGGCCCACTATTCACCTAAACCCAATCCAAACCCAAGTATCCAACCCAACCTAATTACCCAAGCCAACCTAATCATAAAAATTACAAATAATTTAATAAATAAAAATAAAATTCTAAAACTAAAACTAAAACTAAAACTAGAGGCTATAAATAAAAAACATATAATTCGAGTAATTCGGTTAATTCGGTTAATTTTTAACCAAAAATAAAAACATATAATTTTCGGTTAATTTGGTTAACTGACCGAATTAACCGAAAAAATTTCAGTTCGGTTAATTTTTTTGAAAAAAATTTTGGTTCGGTTAACAGTTAAAAATTTTGAAAGGTCGGTTAATTCAATTAATGTTATTTCGGGTCGGTTAACCGACTGAAACCCCTAATTGTGGGAAGCATATGTCAAGATTGTTCTACAAACTTTCATTTTCAACTGATTCGTTGAAGTTCTCAGATATGGAACTTGTAGATGATGATGATGATGTGGCTACAATGATCGCAATTTATTTCCCACTTAAGATCGAGAACCCCTGACCGGTTGAGTTATTTGTAGAGTTAACTAGGGGTGAGCAAAATTCGATTCGACTCGAAAAAATCGAAAAAAAATTCGAATTTCGAGTTAAACGAATCGAGTTATTCGAGTTAATCGAGTTATTCGAATCAACTCGAATTTTTTTCAATTTCGAGTTCAATCGAGTTGAGTTTTCAATTCAATAACTCAATAATTCGAATAATTTGAATATCAAACTATAATATTTTACAGTTTTACCCTAAATCCTAAACTTTTTTACTTTTCCCTCAAAACTTTTACTCCTTCCCACTTTTCCCCCAAAACTTTTACTCCTCCTCCCAACCCCAATCTACCCAAAATCCATTTCCCACCAAAATTTTACTCTTCAATTCATTTTTTTCAAAATTTTACTCTCAAAACCATCAAAACCTTTTATTTTCCCCCAAAATTTTTACTCCCTCCCACTTTTTCCCTAAAACTTTTATTCTCTTCCCATCCCACCTCCCATCTACCCCAAACCCTCCCTCCAATTTTTTTAATATTTTCCTCCAAAATTTTACTCCCCTATTTACTTTCCTCAAACTTTTATTCCCAAAACTTTTATTTTCCCCTAAACTTTTACTTCTCACCCTTTACTCTCAAATAAAAATTAAAATTATCCAAAAAATCACTAAACATAAATAGTAATAATTTTATTTATATATACTATTTATATTATTAAATTAAATATCACATTTTATATTATTTATATTATTGAATTGTTTAGTCATATTGAATATTTATATTAAAATTGAATTCTTAATTATGTCATAAAATATTCGTGTTAAAATTTTATATTGGTATCAATTTCAAATTTTATTTTTAAAATAAATTTTATTAAAAATCATATTTTAATTCCAAAATACATAGTGACAAGAATCCGAAGATAATTGAAACAACTAAGCAAACAAGTAAGCTAACCAGTATATAAAAAATTAATAAATAAATTATGAGATGATGAAAGTTAATAAAAAATTTGATTAAGGTGGACAAATTTTATTACGATGGGTGACAATGGTTACAAGGACCCAAAATTAATTTTTAAAATTTAACTCGAACAAATATATTCGATTCGATTCGATTCGAATTCCATCTCACTCGACTCGATTCGAGAAAACTTCAAATAAAGTTAGGATGATAAAATGAGATTCGAAAACTCGATTAACTCGAAAATTTTCGATTCGATTCGATCGAATGCTCACCCCTAGAGTTAACCAATCACGAACCCGTTCAAATTATCCCTCAAGTAAGTCAACATCATAGATTTGACTTTGATCTTAATGTCTATTGGGAAGATCAATCAAGCTATGGAGGAATATTGCAAACGTCCAAATATCTAAACTACGGTGGTTGTTCATATAACAACACATCTCAGGTCCCGGTCTAGAGATACATCCAGAGGTATTGGGCACCATAGAAGATGGTGATGAAGGGTCTAAAAATGAAGATTTTTCCCATCAATTGTTAAAGTATGCCCAAGGACCAATCATGAGATGGTTTTAATTACATACTCGTTTTACCTTGTTTATTAATATAAGGCAATGCCATTGTTATTTCAGTTTCTTTTTCTTTGTGTATAAATAAATTGAATAATAATAAAGTCCTAAGAATAATATGATTATTCTTAAAATGTCTTTATTCAAGTATTATTCTGGGCTTGGACAATAATAATGCATTGAGACTAATGTGTAGTTGATTGATGTCAAAGTGTTGTCATTGACATAGGGATGCCAAAATCAATACATGAGCATGTGTTAGAGAACAACATATTGGACTAACCCGCCATGAGTATTTTTCTTGGATTTTTATGTAATAGTCACAAATATTACTCATAGTGATAACTATGTATATGATCCTTAGACTTGAGATCATCATTGTCCGAACATCGTGAGTTGTATATTTTGATATAGTCAAACATCTATCGTAACAGGTTGAACTATAAAGACTAATGTTGGGTATACCATAATCCATGTAGTGGGATATGATTTATCCATGTTTTGTAGATGTAGTTGTTGTTGATCTGCGAGATGGAAGTTTGGGTCTGGAGTTTTGGACTGCAGTACGTGAGAATCAAGTGAGTCTGTAAGCTAACTCTTGTATGAATAGTATTCATATGAAATTTTTCTATAGAAACTGATTGAATAATGAAATCAAAGCTAAAAAAGTATGGTATGATGGTTATGTAATTGTATGAGTGATTGTTGAAAATAGAATGCGTGCCATGGTATGGGATCTGGGAAGTTTAGGTTCAATTACATATGTGTGTCTCAAATGTATGTTATGGGGTATGATCTGTTAAAAGATGAATGTTGTTCGCATTAGTGCACAAAGGGTTTGTGAAGTGAGTTTGTGTCTATTTCGATGGTATTGTCTAAAGGGGTTCGTCGAACTTTAAACACAAATTTTGAAAGGAAAATTCCATGGTCATGGCACTCTCTAAAGGAACTTCAAGGAAGGTTATTACAAAATGGATTTTTCTACTTGTCCTATGAGATGATGGGCAAACGTTATGTAAGTGAGTTTAGGCAAATTCATATCACAAAAACACGACAGATAAGGAAAAGCCTTTGTGGCGTAGTATGAAAGAAAGCCTTTGTGTCGTAGTATGAAAGAAAGCCTTTATGGCGTAATATGAAAGAAAGCCTTTGTGGCATAATATGAAAGAAAGCCTTTGTAGTGCAATATAAAAGAATAGCTTTTGTGGCGTAAAATGAATTGAAAGCCTTTGTGGCAAACCATGAAAAGAAAGCCTCTGTGGTAAATCACGAGATGAAAACTTTTGTAGCGATCTCTGAAAGGAGATGCTCTTGGCATGTAATGGTAAGACTCTTAATGGTGTACTGTATAGGATATCATTTATGGTGGATTCTGTATCAAATTGTTTGGAATATTCAGTATGGCTCGTAAGTTGTGAGTAAGACCAGTAAGGCATAATGTCTCTATAGACTACGGTAAAATATTATACAAGATTATATATCGGTTGTGAATGATGAAGATTGAAGAAATTTAGAAAAGTGTATTATGAATAAGGAACCCACACTTTATATTTGAATAAGGTAACTGCTATCTGAATATATGATGATTCAAGAATTATGATGAAACAATGGCTTGGAGTTATGTGTGCAAGAGTAACGGTGTTTCAATGGTATGAACCACTAGTAAGGAAATTTATAAAGGTTATTGAAAGTTTAGATTAAAGAGTGTAAGTGGTGCATCGAAGGCATTGAAGGGAAGAGATTAGTTCTGAGCAAGGTAAGGTAACTGACATGTAAGAGATTAGAAATTTAGGGAGTATTCGCTACTGATTAAGTTGAAGGCTCAGAACGATGATATCATCTAAACAAATTATCAGTTGAAATGTGAAAAAATAATACAGGTAAATGATGTTTTACTCACTAAGCTCTCATGAACTTATCTGTGTATGTTATGTTACATATATATTGATGTGGGTCTGCGCCAGGAGGGACGACACTAGGATTACGCCAATAAGCGGTGTATCGGGTTATTATGCATATAAAGTGTGTTGATGGCATGTTCAAGTCTTTTATCATTGAGATTCCCATACCTTAAGGTGTCTGTAATATATTAGTTTGGTGAGATCATGAGATAAATCAAACTAATTTGTCTAACTTAGTAATGTGGAGATCGAGAGGTAAAATTAAAACAAATTGGGAGTTTAGTGATTTAGATCCCTAATCCAAAGGTTATTTAGCAACATGGAAGTCAACCAATCACTACTTGTCATTTATTTATTTTATTCTATTTTACAATTTAGTCCTTTTTAGTGTTAAGTAGTTAACTAGATTAATTAACCTCCAAATTATGTATTTTTGTAATATAAAAATTAGTGAGTAGCAAGCTAGAATATTTCATTGCACGCTTGTCGAGTAGGAATTATTAAAATCACTTACTTTCTTGGGTTCGATCCTTGGAATACTCGTGTGTTCCATTGACAATATAAATATTACAATTGACATGTCACACTTGAAGCATACCGCCTAGATTAGATTGTTTTAGTGTTAATTCTCAACCTTGGTGCACGGACGTTGGGGTGCGGTCAGTATGCCACACTATGAATGTCACAAGTGAATAAATCCATAAACGGGTTTAGGATCTATTCCTTTAGGGTCTAGTCCGATGTACTATCAGTCCAGTCATCACATCTATGTCTTTATCTTCTAGGAGTCATCTGCTCTGATGCACAAGACAAAATATTTCCCCAATTGGACTTAATAGATGACATATTAGTCTTTCAATTTCGATTAGACTAAGGACATATTTAGGTTTGTCTACTAATACAAGTTGTCTTTTCATATTACGATCTAGCCACGTAATATCGCTCAGTATTAGTTTAAACATTAGATAACCAATTAGCTAATATTTACTCCCATTTTTCTTTGCGTAAAAAAATAACATGAAGACAATTATATAAAGTATTAATGTAATTCATAAATAATTTTATTAACCAATTTATTCAAAAAATTACAAGTGTACATAGACAAAAATACCACATTTAGGGCACTAGATCCAACAAAGATAGCATTTTTGAATAGCTATCTTGAAGAAAGCACTAGATGATGCAACCCACTAGATATATAGCTAAAGAAAATGAGCATAAAGTTTGCAAACTTCTTAGATCTATATATAAACTTAAGCAAGCATCTCGCCCATGGAAACAAAGGTTTGATAAAATGATCAAAACTTTTGGATTTGAGAAAAATGTAAATGAACCTTGTGTTTATAAATGTGTTGGGGATGGAAAGGTGGTCTTTCTTGTTCTATTTATCGATGAAATTCTACTAATTGGAAATGATGTAGAGACATTTGCATCGGTTAAACTATGATTAACTTAACAATTTAGCATGAAGGACTTGGGAAAAATTAATTTTGTTCTAAGCATTTGAATCTTGAGAGATTGAAAGAACAAAGTGATAGCATTATCACAAGCTTCAAACATATACAAGATATTTGAATGTTATGCAATGACCAATTCTAAGAAGGGAACTCACACTTCAGTATCAGGATTTTATCTTTATTTGGAGAAATGTCCTAGGACAGCGGAAGAAAGGGAAAATAGGAGAAAGGTTCTCATGCTTCTAAGGTAGGAAGTCTCATGTATGTCATGTTATGCACACGTCCAGATATCTATTTTGTAGTTTGGTTGGTGAGTCGATATCAGATGAATCCTGGTCCAAGACATTGGCAAGTAGTTAAGAATATACTGATTTTGACTTTCAAACGTGTCAAGATTCAATAAAATCGACGTCGAGATGTGTCTTTGTCCTAGGCAGTAGGTCTATAGTGTGAATAAGTGTCAAGCAGGGTTGCATTGCTAACTTACTATTGAGGTCAAACGTGAGGTATGAAAAAATTTATGACACTATAATAGTTTGTATATAGCCAAACACCAAAGGAACCACATAAGGACAAAATACATTGATAGAAAGTATCATAAGGGAGCAAGTAATGTTTGATGGAATAGTGGATGTAGTCAAAGATTGCATCTGAGATCAAATCTTATGGATTTGTTTACCAAGACTCTACTAGTTAGGGACTTTTCGGGAAACATATGGAGGCATAGGAATGTAAAACATGACTCGTCTACTTCACTAGGACAAGTGGGAGATTGTTGGATTTGGTGCCCTAAGTATAGTATTTTCGTCTATGTACACTTGTATTTTTCGAATAAATTGGTTAAATAATAATATCCATTAATTACATTAATATCTTTTGTATATTGTTCTCAATGGTTTTTGCACGAAAAGAAAAATTGAAGCAAATATTGACTCAATGATCATCTAAATGTTCAACCAATACTGAACAATATTACGTAGCCAGGTCGTCATGCAAAAAGACAACTTGTATTAGAAAATAAACCTAACCATGTCCTTTGTCTAATTTGAAATGAGAAAATTGATTGAAAGATATCAAGTCCAATTCAAGAGATGCTTTGTCTTAAGCATTATAGTGGATGACTCCTAGAAGATAGAGACATAGATGTGACTAACTGAACTGATAGTACATTGGACAAAACCTAAGTAGAATAGATCCTGAATCCGTTTATGGATTTATTCACTTGTGACATTTATAGTGTGACATACCTTAATCTTGAGTGGATGGTGGACTATGTATGTGTACTCGTATACTTTGATCTAAGTAAAAGCCTGAGTTTAAATAGATAAAGAACTGAAAGCTGATGCGTTGGGTATACGAATTTTGTAGTATGTAGCATCATTCACAATAGCGGAATTCATAGCCCAGGAAATGGGTAAATGATATCCTCTCATTGGCATTACATGATAAATGAAAAGTAAATGTAACCACAAGTCGTTTGTCTTTGTGATAAATGACTTAATTACTATTTGATAGTAATTGACTTTTCGTGAAAGGAAAGTTAATAGTTATTGTGAGATAAAATAAGATCATACTAGGAGAACAAATTTATCCCAAATAAATTAAGGATATCCTATTAGGGTAACACACTTATGATAAGGTCATTGGACGAACACTGATTGAGTAGCTAATTGTATATAATTAAGGAGAGCTTAGTCATGATACTATAGTGGAATGACTTCGGACTAAATGAGTTTTTAATTAATAGCCCTAATTGTATATGTTCAAGTGGTCCCTCTACTAGCTCGTTGAAACCAGAAATGAATTGTATAAAGAATCAAACAAACAAACAAAAATAGATGGAAATAATAAAGTTAGAGAAATGAGTTACATTTGGAAATGAATGTGTTTTCTTACTAATTATGGAAATGACATGATAATTAATTTAAGTTTTTCGAAATATTATTTAATTAAATTATTGAAGTTCAAAATAAAATTAAATCAATTGGTCATTGTGAATATGCTTAATATAAAAATTAAACATATTTTCTAATATATTTTTACGATAAAGTTGTAACAAATTTAATAGAATTAAAATTGGGTTGAGAAAATTATTTAATTTAAATTAATTTAATAAATAATATTTATTTTTGTGAAATAAAAAAACATGTATTGGGTTGGATTAAATTATAAAGTGTTGAGTTAAAAGTTAATGAATGACATATAATTGGACCCAATATAGGAGAGGCTCAAAACCCTCTCCTAGTTGAACTAGGAAATTAGTTTTTCTATCAGATAAATATTATTTGCATTTTATTAATTCAACCAAAATTTTCCCTCCCTATAAATAAATTACACTAGTAGGGCTAAATATAACACAACTTTGAGATATTATTATTTTGCTCGAAAATAGTGAGAATTTATTTTCTAAGTATAAATTATATTTTTGGGGAATAATGATTCTATGGATTTCTATTGAGAGACAGATTTAGAAAATTGCATCTAGTTCTGTGTTTGATTCGAACTTGTTTGAGCCTACATTGAAGCAATTCATGGTACGAGAATAGTGGAGAATGTCGTTCTATTGAAAGTTAGGAACGTTTAGGATCCGTCTTGCATAAAATACAAGTATTTTTCATAAAAAAATTTATTTCTATAAATATTTTAAACCAACTCAATTTTGAAAATTTTAATTTCCCGCTCTAACAAAAAAAATTTTTAAATCAAAATTTTTCCAACAAGGAACCTTTTGTAGAGACATTAGATAGGAGAGAAGCAAGAATAAGGTCCCGGTTTTTACCATATGCGCTATTCATAGAGAAATTACCAATGTCACAACATTTTAGGAGAGCCTCAACATGAGTGATACCGATGAGGAGATAGGAGAGAATTAAAAAAAGAGTTGTAAGTTGAACCCACATTTTGAGGTTGTATAATTTGAAAGAAACAAAACCTAAAAGAAACAAGTGGGAACTTTAAATCCAGATTTTTCATGGATGAGATGGGATGGGAGTTTCAGTGCCTCGAGTAGATGTCAAAAGTCATAGGAAACTTGGTTTTTAATTCCTCAATCTCAGTTGTTTGAAAGAGACAAGTCTAGTTAGTAGACAATCTCCTTTAGGAAGACAGATGAAAGTATCTATATGTTGTAACCAGTGGCGGGCTTGTGAAGGAATCCAAAAGGATATTGCTTCTATTTAGACAGGTGAAACTCAAGAATGAAAGACTAAGGTTGCCAGTGACTTTTTCCTTAATGGGCACTCCAGACAACTTAAGGCAAGAAAACAAAAGCCACAAAGAAAACTGTCATATCTGCCAAGTAAAATGTAGAATAAAAGTTCCCACTTCTATTTTTGGATTCATTCGGTTTGTTTTCCCATTTCTTTACTTGCAGTATGGGCCAAAACTCCACAATCACAAAAGGTAAGTACGAATGTGGTAGATGCCATGTTTGTTTTTAGGAAGAAATTGGGTGAAGCTATTAGGGAAGCCCCTGCACTTAGGGTTAGATTGTATTTAGGCTTTTCTATTGAAAAAATGGGTAAATTAATCCTTATACACTTTGAAACATGAAATTTTTTTATTAAATAATGACGTCAAACACACTAGAAAATATTTTTTATGGGCAAACTATAAAAATGATCACCCAATTATGTCTTTTGTTCTATTTTGGTCACCCAACTTTTATTTTTTTTATTTAATCACTAAAGTTTTCGAAATTAAATATTTTAATCACCGGTTGATGTGGGCTTTTTTATTGATTTAATAACAAAATTAGCCATCTAATATTTACACATTCTAGCAATTTAATCCTAAATATAAATAATTCAACAAATTTAGCTCTCAATGCTTACAAAATTTGTCATTTTAGTTCTATTTCTAAAAATTCAATAAAGTTGGCCCTTAACATTTACAAAATCTATCAATTTAGTCTTAACTCTAAAAATTTTAAAATAATTTAATATATATATATATTTAGCCATTTATGACTTTTTGGCTAACTATGATGGCAATGTGATTGATTTTTGCCTGCCCCACCTCGATCTAATGCTCATCGCCATGCTTCGAGCCTGACACGAACCCATCTTTAAAACATTAAAACTATTGCAAACCTAAATTTGGGAATTAATAGCATATCCAACTTCGATCCGGCTCGACATAAGTTGAATTTTTAATTTTAATTTTTTATAAAATTGTGATTAATTAATTTTTTTAAAATTAAAGATTTTGGCCCATATTTTTATTAGATTTGCTTAATGATTCATCTCTGAAGTTGTGTGCTAATGTATATTTAGACACATTTGATTACAATACACAAGAAAAAAGAGGGAAGAAAGGTTCCTTTAATAAATTATTAAACTGAGAAGATTAAAAATGGAGAAGGGTGAAAGGAGACTAATATAGAGGTGGTAGAATGAGACTACTAGTGATAAATTTTAGAGATTTTTAATTCAATTAATATTAAATATGTTTAAAGGGTAATTTCATAAATATCTTGGGGCAATTTCATTCTAAACCTGACAGGACTGTTTTAAAAAATTAACCCTCCATGCCCTGACCCTAAATTCAATAAAAAAACTGACCTTATTGGGTCAGATTGGCTTGGAACTCGTCGTATTTGGGGTTTTTGTCATCCGTACAACTAACTAATGTAAGATATTAAAAAAAAAGAGTACTTCTTTCAAGTCGCTTGCAAAAAACTCTAAAAAGCTGGGATAAAGCACAAAAATAATAATAAGATCCAAAAGAAAATAAAGGCATTAAAAATATTATTTGATCAGGTTGTAATGTAGCCAATTATTCCAGATATGTTCCAAATCAATTGGTTAGTCCAATGTGAAGCCTAGATTATAGTTAAAAAAAATTGTTGCAAGTGACTTGAAAGAGATACTCTTTTTCTTATTTTTCTTATTTTATTACCTCACATGGGTTAGTCGATAGATTATAAACGGCTAAAAATGATTTTTAAAAAATATTTTTAAAGTTTTTAGAGTTAGGACAAAATGATAGTGTGTAAATGTGGACGATCAAATTTATTATTATTTTTAGAATTAGAACTAAAATGACAAATTTTGTAAACATTGAGGGCTAAATTTGTTGACTTTTTTATATTTATGATCAAATTAATAGAATGTGTAAACATGAGGGGGCTCTTTTTTATATTTAGGATCAAATTGATAGAATGTGTAAATATTATAGGGCTAATTTTGTTACTAGATCAATAAAAAAAACTCACATAAGCTCATAGTGACTCAAATATTTAAGTTTTAAAAGTTTAGTGACTAAATCGAAAAAATTAATAGTTGGGTGACCAAAATAGAACAAAAGGCATAGTTGGTGGCCCTTTTTATAGTTTACTCATAAAAAATAATTTTTAGCATGTTCCACGTTAAATATTTAACGGATGAGCTAATTTGCATGTTTCGAAATGTATAAAAGTTAATTTATCGTTTTTCAATAGAGAGATTGAAATGTAATCCACACCTAAATATAGGGACTTCCTTAATATTTTTACCGAAGAAATTGATGCATAAGAAAATTCAAATAAATCAATATCTTATATAAAATATCCGTGCTCTAATTATTTGATTAATTATTATTTTATAAGCACGTAAAAATATAATATTAGTTTTGTCGAAACCATTTTTTTGAAAACAAAAATTTAGTTGTCGACTTTAAAAAAACAAAAATTGGAGTCGCCACCGATCCTTTATTGAGGTGTGATCGGCTCACCTTAAAAACGATTCTGGTCTGCGAATTTTAAGAAAATAGGTTTAGGAGTCAGTTACGTACGAGGAAGGGTTAGCACCCTCGTAACGCCTAAAATCGATACCAAATTGATTATTTCATCTCTTAGTGTCGAGGGTTAAAAAGATTTAAAAAAAAACTCAAATGATGAAATCTAAAAAGGATAATCAATTGTTTAAGTCAGACGAAAAAATCGAGACTCAATACATTAGGGTACAATTGCTCAAAATCCCCAAACTTTGAATATCGCTTTGATTTTATAAGAAAATCTTCATTTCGAGAAAGCAATATGTCATGTCCAATACATTAGGACACAACAAGTTAAGTTCCCGAAAATGATTTTATACATATGCATTTTGAATAAAGAATATTCTCGATTACTTAGGATTAACAAAGAAAATCAGAACCCAATACGCTAGGGCTCAATTTTCTCGAAAATCCCGAATATCGAATATTGCATTATTTTAAAAACTTTTGAATCAAAAGAGAATGATTTTAATGTTTTGAAGAAACCAAATACATTTTCTTTTTTTGAAAAAAATGATAAAATGTTAATATACAACATGAAACAAATACTTTAATTTAAATTTTACATGTATATGTATAAGTATATACATATATAAAAACATGAAATACACCAAACAAAAACAACAACAAAACTTATAATAATTCTAAAAAGGTACGTATATGTATATTATAGAAAATGCATGTATATATGTGCATGGATTATGAAATATAAAAGATGTATATGTATTATAAAATAAAAAAGGAAAAAAGTATAATATATTAATAAATTATGAAATTATGAAAATATGTATATATACATAAAATGTGGAAAATATATTTACAATAATTTGAATAGTATATGTATATATATATATAAAAATGTATATATATATGAATTATAAAATATGGAAAATGTATAAATATTATAAAATATAAATGTATATACATATATATGCGTATAAAAACTATGAAAATAAAATAGTAATAAAATATGTATATGTATTTAAAAAACATTTAAAATATATACATATATATTATAAAATACATATGCGTGTATATATGTAGGTATAATAATAATATATAATATAATAATAATTAATACAATAAGAGTGTAAAAATAATTAATTTAATAATAAATAACTAATAACAAATAGAGGACTAAATTGAAACAAAAGTAAAACATGTGGTTAAATTCAAAAGAAATAAAAAATGTTTAAACACATTTTGAAAAACAAGGGGGATCAAATGCGCAAATAGACCATCAGAGGAAAATGCAGGCTCCAAACGGTAAGCTTTGTATGCTACATAAAGGTCACTTAAAACCTAAATAAAAAAACCTTAGTTATTTCTCTCCTGTGTGCGCCGTTTCTTCCCAAAACCCCTCCTTTTTCCTTCATTTCGCACAGAACAAGGAAGGGCTTCGAGAGCACATCACCCAGGTATGGTTTCCCTTTTAATTATCTTTGATTTGTGAAGAAAAGAATAAAGGAAAACAAAAGAAAAAGGAAAGAAATAGAGGAAAAAAAAGAAAAACCTTCAAATTGCTTTTTAATTCTCTATTTTTTAATAGGTTTTGATATCATCCCCCTCCCACAATACAATTTTTCTCCAGTTTTTATAGTCAGAATTACAGCAAAATAAAAGTGATAAAAAAATCCTATTCCGTTATTTGCTGCGTCTATTGCTGTTTGGATCTACTTTTCTCACAGGTATGGAGGCTGTGGAAGAGGCACATGTGCACGGAGGATGCGGCGGCAATTAGGGTGTGAGGCACTGGAAAGTTGTTTGCTGTTAGGGTTTCTGCAATCGGGTTGGGATTTGGGCTGTAATGGGTTTGTAATTTGGGCTTGGTGTTGGGTAATGTAATTAGGTAATGGGTTAATAATTAGGTTTGTGATATTGGGGCTTAGTGGTTTGATGTATTTTGGCTTTGGGTAAATTAATTGGGCCTACTGTTGTAATAAAGTGGACATTTATTTGGTTTATTTTATTTCATTTTAATTCTATGATTTTGGGCCCGGGCTAAAATTGGGTATTACAGCTGCCTCTCTTTGCTCGTTGTCATGTAACGGGAATGGAGCAAAGACTCTAAAAATAGCCAATTTTGTCCGGTCGTGTTGGACATTGCTGCTCTTCTTCAAGTAGCCTCATTCCAACCTATTGCATTCTCAGAGGTATAAGAATTGGTGCTTCGGTCCAGTCTACTACAATGCCAGTAAGATAGGATTTATAACTTCAATCTGCCCCATTGCAACTTCAAAGATATAAGATCCATCACTTTAATTTGTTTCATGGAAACAAGATTCGCTACATTTAGCTTTAATCTATTCTATTGTAATGCCAAGGAGATAGGATTCGCTGCCTTCGATCTGCTCCACTACTGCTTAAGGAGACAAGATCTACAATCTTCAACCTACTCCACTACTGCTCAGGGAGAAGGGATTGATGGCTTAAATATGCTTCCCTACTACCTTGGGAAGATAGGATTTACCATCTTCGATCTGCTCCACTATTGCTACAATCTTCAACCTACTCCACTATTGCTTAGGGAGATAGGATTGGTGGCTTAAATTTGCTTCCCTACTACTTTGGGAAGATAAGATTCGTCGTCTTCAATCTGCCCCACTACTGCAGAATCTACAAACTTCAACCTACTTCACTGCTGCTCAGGGAGATAGGACTGGTGTCTTTGATCTACTTCGCTGCCAGTACAGGAAGACAAGATCTACTATCTTTGATCTACTTTGCTGCTCCACTGCTACTCAGGGAGATAAGACTGCCACATTTGATCTACTTCACTGCCAATATAGGAAGACAAGATCTGCTATCTTTGATCTACTTCACTGCCAATACAGGAAGATAAGATCTATTATCTTCGATCTACTTCACTACCAATATATGAAGACAAGATCTACTATCTTTGATCTACTTCACTGCCAATACAGGAAGACAAGATCTGCTATTTTCAACCTGCTCCACTGCTACTCAGGGAGATAAGGCTTTATCTTAAATCTGCTTCTACTACCTTTGGAAGATAAGATTCACCGTCTTCGATCTGCTCCACTATTGCTTAGGGAGACACGATCTACTATCTTCAGTCTGCTTAACTGTGATGTCGAGGAAGTAAGATTCGGTGTTGTAGTTTCAATCTGTTCCACTACACCACTAGGGAAGTAAGATTTGCTATTCTCAGTTTGCCCCACTGCAACTTCAGGGGAATAAGACTTGCTTTCTCAGTCTACTCTGCTATAACCTCAGGGAGATAAGACCTAATGCGATCCATTCTAGTTCAACTGCTTCGCTACAACCCAGGGGGGCAAGGTTGGTGTCTTCGATCTGCTTCGCTGTCGGTGCAAGAAGGCAAGATCTGCTATTTTTAACCTGCTCCACTGCAACTCAGGGAGGCAAGGCTAGTGTCTTCAATCTGCTTCACTGTCAGTACAGGAAGGTAAGATCTACTATCTTCAACCTGTCTGCGCTGCAACCGAGAGAGGCAAGGCTAGTGTCTTCGATCTACTCCACTACTGCTTAGGGAGATAACATCTGTAATTTTCAACCTACTCCGCTGCTACTCAGGGAAATAAGGCTGGGGACTTCGATCTGCTCCACTACTGCTTAGGGAGATAAGATCTGTAATTCTCAGCCTACTCCACTACTACTCAAGGAGATAGGATTCACGATCTTCCACTTATTCCACTGTTGACCAGGGAGATAACATTCGTAATCTTCAACTTATTCCACTATTGACCAGGGAGATAAGATTCGTAATCTTCAACCTATTCCACTGCTACCCAGGGAGATAGGACTTGCAATCTTCAACCTATTCTACTGCTGCTCAGGGAGATAAGTCTTGTAATCTTCAACCTATTCCACTACTGTCTAGGGAGATAGGACTCACAATCTTCAACCTATTTCGCTGCTATCCAGGGAGATAGGATTCACAATCTTCAACCTATGTCGCTATTGTCCAAGGAGATAGGATTCACAATCTTCGATCTATTTCACCGTCAGTACAGGAATGCAAGATATGCTATTTTCAACCTGCTCTGCTACAATGTAGGAGGCAAGGCTTTGAGGTTTCACCGATCTGTTCTCTAGGGAACATGACCTGTATAACGAACCTAATTATGCCTAAGATTAGGACAGCATGATCAAAGTGCATCAAATGCTCCTAACTAGACATGTGTGAATGGTGTTTGCATGAATGTAGAATGCTATTTTTGAGGATGATCCTTTTTTATTGCTTAGGTTATCATTGCTCGAATTTTATTAAGGCTTTATCACTGACGTGCTACAACACCTTCCTATTCGGCTGGCGTCTCCAAAGAAATACTTAGTCAGATTGTCCCCAACTGTAAACCTCAAACTTCAATCCACTAGGACGCAAAATTTGTACCGTAATTCTCCCACTGCAAACCGAGGGTAAAAATATATGGCTTTTTCTCAATCCTCTCATATCACAATTCAAGGATACATGATCTAAATCTCTCTAGTCCTTTACACCATTCCCCGGGTGTCGTACCAAAGGCTCATGTATAAATAAAGGCTATGTTCTCTGAGGAAACCTCTTCCTATTGCCTGGTGATCATTGCTTGCTTGTTTATTTAAGTTCTTACATCAACACAACATCTTGTCATTTTGTTCAATCAATGTTTTTAACAACAAAATCCAAAGAGAAAGTCCTAATTTAGACTCTTCCTTTTCAGATTTCCAACCTTTAAACCTGATGCATTCTAAATAATAGTCCTATTTCAGGCTCCTGTATTATTTAGAAACTTCTAGAGTAATATGAAAAACTTCCCTTGTGAAAGTTTTATTAGTCCATTAATCATTATTCTAATGCAACATGCTTGCAAAAAAACAAAACGATGGATAAAATAGAGCTAGTTCTGAGCATAGCTTGAAATGAATAAATTATCAAAGATAGTAAAGAAGGATAACAAAAAAATTAATTGGGAATGCGTATCTTGGAAATGAATGAAGTGTTCAAAGAATAGCAAATTTAGTATAAATAGTATGAATATTGGGTGCCCCAGATATCACAGCTTGAACTTCTCTGTACAAACTTTTGAAGATCCTTCTGAGTTTGATATGTGTTTAGGAGATCTACAGTACTCTGCCAATGCCCCAAGATGTTGCCTACCCTTTCCTGATGATTTAGGTATAACAAGATCACCACATGCCCCAATCTGGTTAAAATTCAAGTTGCTCTAATCACCTCGTGCCCCATTCTGTCCAATATTTGAGCCGCCCTTTTCGGGTTTTCAACTCAAATCCCTTTGGTCTCAAGGCGCTCTTTGCGGATTTTCACCTTGGCCTCTCTATTTTTCTTTTCTTTTCCTTTTCCTTTTTCTTTTTTATCACTTTCATTAACCCGATTAGCGTGAAAGACAGTACTTAGAATAATCCGCCGCAGCCGCTCTCGACCAACTCCGGTGCTTCTTCAATCCAGAACCATTCCTCTAATAAGTAGCATCCCTCCCTTGCCAACACATGGGTTGCCTCATTTGCATCTCTCCTCACATGGTGAAAGGTGACATAAACAAACAAACCCATATTTTGTTTTATGTCTATAATGATTGGGCCAAGAACTGACTTGTCTGATGTGTCTAATTGCAGTTTTTTGATAATTGCAAGAGATTCCCCTTCAATCTGAATATGCTGGAACCCAAGCTCCCTCACAAACCAAATTGCCGATTCACATGCCCGAGCTCTGCCACAAACGCATCTACAACATGAGAGTAAGGGTAAGTACAAGCCCCCATTATCAAACACACTTTGTTTCGTATAATAACTCCTAAAAATGATTTGCTTCCATGCACATTAAAAGAGGAGTTGAAATTAATTTTCACAGTGCCCTGTTGTGGTGGCCTCCAGTAACTAGTCTTAGGCATACAAACAAGGGGGCTCTCATCTGAAATGGATTCCAATTCTTTAATATACCCTGCAATAAACCCTGATATATCTTGAATTGAAATGGATTCCAATTCTTTAATACACCCTGCAATAAACCCTAATATATCTTGAATTGATTGTTTGATACCATCATACACCAATTGATTTCTAACACACAAATAGCCCATATTGTTACTGTCAAAAGTTTTATGTTTATACCATTTTCCATGTTGAACGAGTCCATTAACCAATATCTATGGTCTGAGTGCTTTGAGACAGGGGATCTAATGACATGCAAAGAGTCCAGAACTTGTTCTGTAACTGGGCAAAACTGAAGGAGATGGTCCACTGACTTAGTATCCTCAAGGCACATCAGACAAGCACTAGGATTAAGGAGATTTCTCTTATTCAGATTAGCATAAATAGGTAAAAAGTCATTGTAAACTTTCCACAAATGAAATTTTATTTTCTACGAAAGTTGTAACGCCCATAAGTAGAGAGAAAAATTTGTACCAAGAGTTATAGTAGGCTTGTTAGGAGTGTTCTGGTTGGATAAATTTCCATGTAACAATAACTTGTATCCACTTTTGACTGTAAACTCCCCCGTACCTTCAACACACCAAATTTCAAGATCGGGTGGTTTCATCTGGGCTATGGGGATGGATAAAATAACATCTACTTGGTCAAATTCAACAATCTCATGAACTACATCTTCCTTTCGGTTACCTTGTTATGGGTTAATTAAATCAGCAACTTTAGTAAATCTTGTATTTATGTGTTGACATTTAACTCTGTCATCTCTAGGTCCAGGGGTCATTCCAAATGTTCATTGATTCCCCGTCTCCAACCCGCCAACCACGAATGCTTCTCCAGGTGAGAGAAGGGTAAGTTCCCAACCCAATAGATAGAAAATCAGTTTTTGGATAATAACACGCTTTAAAAAATCTGGTAAGCAAACAATTTGGTTGAGTCCAAATACGCCAACTTTGCTTAGCCAACAAAGATAAATTAAACATAGCAAAATTGCAAAAACGTAAGCCCTCAATGGAATTTGGTGCACATAATTCTCTCCACGAACTCCAATGAATATCCTTTAACATTTTATCATTCCTCCACCAAAATCGATTAAGCACATTTCTTTTTGCGTCTAACTATCATAGGTAAGTCGAGATATTTTTGGATTTGATGACAAACGAACACTTAGAATAGAGGTAGCTATATTTCTATCGCATTTAGCCACATTTGACCCAAAATAGATCAACAACTTGTCATAATTAACCATTTTCCCCTATGCTTTCTCATATGTCGAAATAATTCTATAAATGTTTTCAGCTCCCTCTTTTGAAGCATCCTCGAATAGTAAGCTGTCATCCGCGAAAAATAGATGGTTAATTGTCAAAGGACCTCTACCTATTCGAACTCCCCTTACCAAATCCCTCTCCTTAACATCATCCAAAAGTGTTTAAAAGCCTCTAGCACATACCAAAAACAAGTACGTGCTAAGCGGATCCCTTGCCTAAGACCCCTTGTTGGCATAAACCTATCACTTAGACATCCATTGAATCCCACTATGTAAGAAACTGAAGCCACACATCGCATTATCAAGGTCACCAATCAGCATGAAACCCCAAATTGACCATTATTCCAACTAAAAATCCCACTTCACCCTATCATAAGCTTTGCTCATGTCTAATTTAAGGACAAAGCTTTTTTCTACCCCATCTTTTTGTTTTCAAAGTATCCAGAATCTCATAAATAACAAAAATATTATAAAAAATTTGTGTATTCGGGATAAATGCACCTTGCACCTTATGGATACATACATTCAAAAGCCCATTAATTCTATTCACAATGGTCTTAGAAATAATCTTATATAAGAAACTACAAAGACTAATAGGTCTAAATTGAGTAATGGTTCTCGGATTACTAAACTTAGGGATCAAGATGATATGCGTGCTATTAATTTCCTCTACCACAACATCACCTTGGAGAACAACAAGAAAATAGGAAGATACCTCTGGTCCCAAAATATGCCAATATCTCTTATAGAACAAGGTAGGAAATCCATCAAGTCCAGAAGTTTTAAGGGGGCCATGCCTCTCACCGCCAAATTTCCTCCTCTATAAACGATTTCAACAATTCAACATTCATATCATGCGAAATGCCTTGTTGTACTTTATCAAAAGTGGCGCCCGCTTCTCCCTCCTTCAATGCTGTGAAAATATCTTGAAAATAATTAGAAACAATAGCCATGACTCTATTTTCATCCTCAATCCATCTTTTTGCCTCATCCTCAAGACCCTTAATGGAGTTATAACACTTCCTTCCTGTTGCTAATTTATAGAAAAACGTGGTGTTATGATCCCTATGCTTTAGCCAATTAATATGTGCCATTTGTTCCTAATACAATTCCTCTTTGTCCACCTTAAGATTTAGCTCTAACTAAATATTTAGCAATTCCAAGAGCGTCTCATTAGTTGGTTCATCTGTTACTAACACATGCAAGGCCTTGTGATCTCGTTTCAGTTCAGAATTCCAATCCATGAGTCGATGACCCAATTTGACTAGTTTCTTGGGTAATTTTTCTGTAATAGAGCCCTAGTAATCTCGGATCACATTCTCACACTCACCCTCCAAACACCAATCAACATCAAATTTGAATCTCCTTTGTCTTTCCCCATTATTTTAGATATCCAGATTTTTACTTGACACTAAAATCAAATAGTGGTCAGAGATTGAATGTTATAAGTGATCAACCAAAAAATCGGGAAACTGACACTACCACAACGCATTTGCTACACCCTGATCCAGCTATTCGCGAATGTTTGTTAATGCAAATTTACCCCTCTCCCAAGTGTACCATTTTTTATTGTAACCCAAATTAGTAATATCACAATCGGCCATTATAGAATGAAAAGCTTCTCTTTCTGCCTGATTTCTACCACTCGATTTTTCAAAAGAGAAAGTAACTTCCTTAAAATCACCCATCGTTAACCACTGTAAGTTTTGATCCTGACCTAGCCTGCAAAGTAGATTCTAAGTAGAGTCTTGTAAGTGTTCCTCCAGATGGCCATAAATATAAATCGCCATCCACCATGTTTCTAAATATCAATATGCTACCTCCACCCTAAATACAAACCACCTTTTCCATCAATTCCAACTTCTATTCTATTATAAAATCCACATTTCTTACGAATACTTTCCATCTTCCTCGCACTTAATTTTGTCTCCATTAGAAACAAAATATGAGGATGAACAACTCTCAATTTATTCTTGAGACGATAAACTACCCGTGGATTCTTCATTCCATGGACATTCTAGCTTAGTATTGTCATAATGTTCTGCTGCCCTTCCTAGCAAAGCCAACTGATAAATCATCAATGCCTTCGCACGCATTTGTTACTAAAATTGTTTGTTATTGTTTCTTCCCATCTTCTGGCTGAATGAGGCTATTTTCACCATCAGATCAAAGTCCATAAGCTCAACTACCATAACCTTATCCTCATTCGGCCCAGTTCCATCATTAAATCCCTTATTAAATCCAAAAAGAATCTCATCATTAATATTTGGATTCCTATGATTGATATAACCCCCTGAATTAGACATTGAGTACCTAAAGTTACGTACCATTAATTCCCTTTCCTGATACCAACTCGTTTCGTAATTATTCGAGTTGTATGTGTGTGTCCGATCATGAATTTGAGTAAAGCTGAGTTTGTTTCAACAGAATAGATGAAAGGCTCCAAACAAAGGTTTTAAAAGGAAAAAGGTTTAACAGTGAATGGAAATATCGGCTAAGGGTAGAGAATGAACCAACAATAAAGATTATTGACCCGAATCTCAAAGTAGCTCTTAGGTGAATGTCGGTTTAGGAAAATTAGCAAAGAACCTTGACCCGCTATCAAATGTGATAGGAACCAAAGGTATAATGAATGCCACACCAAAGGTGATAAGTTTGATTTAGCAAAGGAAGGAATGAGGCCACAAGATAACTTGATAAGTCAATTCAGTCCCGAAAAGAATAAGGAGAAGTGGAAATCACACAAGTTTCAATTTTAACATAAATTCAGCAAAATTCCCTTATAATGAGCTGATTACAAGTATTTATAATGCTAAATAAGGCCTAGCTGAAAAGTCACAATTATTTAGCTTAAATGAGCTAATAATGAGTTGAAATTAACTTAATCATTAAGCTCAAACTCTTGAAATTTCAAGCCTAAGTAACAGCAACTTTAATATTCCAATTCAGCTGATTAAATAATCTTGAATGCTTAGGTTTCATTCTTGAGCAGCCAAATAATTTAGGAAGAGCTTTAAATTATCCCTTGCACAGCCAAATAGACACCATGGAGAAAAAGAATAGGCTGCTGAATTTAAAGGATGTATAATGCTTTCCTTTAAATAATGTAACAGCTCATTTGAATGATGTATAATGCTCTCCTTGAATTGATGTAACAACCCCTGTATGTAACAGATTCCAACTGAATAGTAACAATTAACACTTTGTAACAACCCTTGTACTTAATTGATTCCAACTAAATGGTCACCTGCAAACATTTATTAACAAACACATTTAAACACACTAAACTTAATAAGCAACTAAATAGTCACCTGCAAGCATTTATTAACAAACACATTAAAACACATTAAAACACATATTAGACTTAATAAGTTTAATTAATAAACTGTAAATAAACACATTTAACACTTAACTTAATTTAATAAACTAAAAAAACATGCAACAATAAATTATTCCAGCAACTAAATTAACTAAGATGAACTTAATTAACTAAGATGAGTAATTTGTTCCAGGAACTTAATTAACTAAAATGAACTCAATTAACTAAGATGAGTAATTTATTCCAGCAACTAAATACTTATTCCAGCAAATTAAAAATGTGTTGAAGTTAAGCTAAATGAGCTTGGGTTGAACTAGATGAGCTTGAAGAAGCTAGAATTGAGCTCAATGAGCTGAAATTAAGCTTCATTTTGCACTTGGGCCCCTTGAGCTTAGGCCAATTCTAAGGTCGTCGAGTTGTATCGAAACATGATGCGGCCGGGATAGCATCATTTCCTTATCCGCATATCGAAAGTCCATCCCATCTGGCTGATGCAACCAACGATTGATTCTCACCGGTCCTCCCTTTATCGTGGCTCACAAAGTGGTATCCCAACCAAACACTATTTTGGACGGGTCAACACAAACCCTCACTGGACAAAAACTTTCCCCATGTCCAAGCTTTCCATATATAAAACAAAAGAGGCTAAGCTTCTCATATTGAAAGCGAGCATAATATGGTTGATCTCCCACCTGAAACCTTTCCCTCTATTTAGGGGCCAAACTCACATCCAATCTCACTTTTATTCTCATATACCATTACAACCTTAAAGACAAAATTCGCATATCATATTCCATGAACACTCCAAAATGTTTAGCCATTGTTTCTAACATAAGACCTGAGGGCAAATCATGGATTTGAATCCAAAATACAACATAATTTAGCAAGACTATGAGTGGATCTTCTTTCATTTGCCGTTTATGTAATAATAAATGGTTGTTAAAAAACCATGGAACACCTTTTAAAACTTTGTTCATATCAACCGTATGAAAGAACCTAAATGAGTAATGTTTCTCCCCTATATTAGTTATAGTAATACCTCCAATAGGGTGCCATAAATCAGCCATGGTATTCCGAAAAGACGAAAAGTGGAGCACTCTATTTGTTAAACAAGTTCCAACCAGTGAAAACTTTATATCTCGTTCCATCTCTTTTGCATCCTCCTGAAAAGCATCCTCTTCCTCATTTGAAAGGTGAAGATTTGCCAGATCATCCACCATTAAAGCACCAATCGAACCGAGAATTAGAAAGACCGAAAGAGGAATTGTAAGAAACCATAAGAAAACTAAAAAGAACAAAATTGTGTCAATGAGGACAGATTAAAACCGTGCTAGAGAGCAAATTGTTCAAAATTTATACATTATAAATTTAAATTAACGTTAAATTTTCACAACAAAATTTGACGAGTGTTGAAACCACCAAATATAAATTCCTATGACAAAATAACACTAACTAGTAGTAGGGTTGAATCCATAGGGATTGGTTGTCTACTTTCGCCTTTTCTCGTGATCAATATTATTTTCACAACAATAGTCGTGCCCACGACTCGTGACAAACTTGCTGGGAAAAATAAAAAGTAAGGGAAGATAAAAATGTTTAGAAAGTAAATAAAGCAAAATAGTAGCAATAAACAATTTAATCAAAAATAAAATGAAATAAGAAAATGGAATTGAATTTCTTAAGTAGCATATATATTTAAGCTTAGCCTCAGCCTCACTATACTCTGAACTCGAATCGATCCTTGAAAAAGGGATTTTTCCTTTCCAAATGATAAGTTGGTTATAGCGATCAAGGACACCTCAACTGCCAACTTTTTCGTATGTAGTCAGTTCTAGTACGACCTGCAAACTGACCTTTTTTGAATTTCTAACCATGTAATTCGTGAATGTAATTTAAGATTATGATAGTCTTGCGATTTAGAAATCCAAACTCAAATTAATGGCCTCAACTGTGCGGGTCGTTTAAATTCGATCACTATCTCCCTTGATGAAATCCAACCGCCTTTTCCCACCTAGACACGCCAATGTGTTCGCGGAAATTCAAATACAGCACAACCGACTTGACTTCCCAAATATACGCCAAAACAACTCCAACCCAACGTGCACTTTATGTTGAAATGGAATTAACTTTAAGGGACGAATTTATACTATCCCATATTCTAGAGATAGTAAATACCATGTTGAAAAGTGCGGGTTCATATCTCACGATTTTTTTAGTGGAGCGATAATTAGGCTAAAGCTATAATGGAATTAGTTAAGCATGATATTAACCATGTTAGTTGGTGTATGTAAATGGATTTAATGGAAATGGTAGAAGGTGGAAAAGGAATGGACTTGGGAAGTAATTAAGCCAAAAGTAATAAAAATGGAAAAGTGACAGAATGCCTGTATTGTTAAAATGTATGAAAGGAGAAAAAGAAATAAATTGCTTTTTGCATTCAATTTCCAAGTGTATTTTTTAAAGGCCACCAACACCAAGTATTTATACACATTCCTCATGCTAAATTTAGCAAGATTTTTTCCTAAAAATATCAACTAAAAATCATATTCATATAATTTATAGAATTTTGACAATTTCAAAAATCTAATTTTAACTAGTCAACCACTAATTTTTCAATTCTTCAATTTGGCTCTCCTCTTTGCTTTTCATTCCAATTTAGCCCATTTTGTTTGATTTTGAATTTCAACACTCCAATTTTGTCCTTGATAAGATTGACACAAGTTTAGTAGCATGCTATTCGAAAATTAGCCAAAAATAATTACATTAAAAGCACAAAATTAACTTGCTATCAAACTTCATTTATGCCATTTTGATTATTTCTATTACATTTAAATTTTTGTCAAGATAAAACCTTTGAATATTGTCAAAGGTTGCACGATTACTTTGGTGCATAGTTGCCTATTCACATCTCACTTAGATGTAGTTATAATATTTTGATTATTGATGCAAATTTTTAGATAAACAGTAATAATAACTAGTTAGTATTCTTGTGTGATGCACGTCAAGAGTCTATATTAAATTTATAATAGTTTTTATAATATTAAATTTTAAAAAATTAATGAATTTCATAAAATCATTAATAAATTGAAAATGTAATGCAATTGCAAAGTATTTTAATAATATTTAATATTAGAATAATATAAAATTTACCATAATTTGAATATTAATATTAATAGATAATCATTTAAATAATAATATTAATATATTTTTACAGTTTATTTATTTTATATAAATTGATAAATTATTATTTTTAATGTTAAAATTATTAATATTGAGTTTTTGTATTTTTATATTTATCTTTACTCTAATAATAAAAAAAATAAAAATTTAAAAAATTGTAATATATAAAATAAATAAAAATTAAAATATATATTGAATACACTATTATAAACAAAAATAATAGATAAAAGATGGATATGAGAATATGAAGATTTCTATTGCATTCTATATTTTTCATCATATTTACAATTAGCATACTTCTATATATATATATGGAGATTAGACTCTTCTTATTTTAATTCATAAATAGAAAAGGGGTTACAAAAGATGAAAGGTTTAAGGAAGATGAAAGGCTAAAAGTTAAAGAAGATGAAAGGTGGAAGGTTAAGGGAGATGAAAGGTGAAAGGTTGAACATCCACTTAATAGCATTCATAACACTCCCCCTTGGATGCTCATTTTATAAAGGATATGCATCATTAAAAATCTTACTAGGAAAAACTCTATGGGACAAAAACCTAGTGAAGGAAAAAAGAGTACACAATCTTTTGATACACAGTATGTCACAACCTTAAAAGAAAATGTAGTGAGAATTTACTCCCCCTCATGTAGGCATCACTTAAGATCTTTAAAACGACACAATCCAATGTTGAAAATTAACTTCTCAAATTCTTGCTTGAACGAATCTATTGAACATTTATATCTCCATTCTTTTGTAGATCATGAGTGAAGAAAATTTTAGTGATATATGTTTTGTTCTATCACCCCTAATATATCCATCCTTTAATCGTGCAATACAAGTTGTATTATCTTCATATAAGACTATTGGAGCTTCTTTTTTAGAGTATAAACCACAGTCTTTTTGTATGTGATGAATTACAGACCTTAGCCACACAAGTTCACAACTAGCCTCCTGGATTGCCAAAATCTCAGTATGATTAGAAGAAGTAGCAGTAATTTTTGTTTCATAGGACGAAAAGAATATTTATTTACATTAAGTGACCTAACAACCATTGGGGTGCTCAACGGATGTGCATTATGCATGTAAAATCTTCTTAGTACTTTTTCTATATATGTTGTTTGATGTACAATGATTACATTATTTAGGTGCTCAATTTGTAACCCTAGACAAAATATTATCTTTCTAAGGTTTTTCATTTCAAATTCTTTCTTTAAGCACTCAATTGTCATTAAAATCTCTTCAGGAGTCCCTACGATATTTAAATCATCAACTTACACAACAATTATAACAAATCCTGATCCAAACCACTTTATTTAAATGCATGAGGAAATGAGATTATTATTATAGCCTTCTCTCAATATGTACTCACTAAGGTGGTTATACCACATGCACCCAGATTATTTCAATCCATAAAGGGATCTATTTAATTTGACTGAGTAATGTTCTCGAGAACATAAATTAGCTACTTCTAACAATTTAAAACCTTATGGAGTTTCATGTAAATGCTATTATCAAGTGGGTCATACAAATAAGCTGTAACTACATCTATTTGGCATAAATCAAGCAATTCTCTTATTGCCAGACTAATCAAGAACCTAATAGTTGCATCCACCACAAGAGAGTATGTCTTTTCATAATCAATACTAGGCCTTTCTGAAAATCCTTGTGCAACCAAATGTGTTCTATATCTCACAATTTCTCCTTTTTCATTTCTCTTTCTCACAAAAACCCATTTATATCCTACAGGTTTTACACCTTCAAGTGTACGAACTACATGTCCGAATACATATCTATTCGCAAGAGATTTTAACTCTGCCTCAATTGTTTTTTTCCATTTTGGCCAATCATCTCTTTGTCTACATTCTTCAATTGACATTGGCTCATGATCCTGATGTGATCCGACTCGTTGATTGATTTGATTCACTTAAAAGTGTATTGGTATTGGTAGGTTCGGTTTGGAATAGAAACAAGGTAAGATAGAAAAGATAATTGGTGGAGATGGATAATAGAACTTAAACGTCAAGAAAGTTTCAATACTATGATGAGTATCACCCCAAATCTTATATGGTTTAAGGTGAAAAGATGGAAACAGGAATATGGACCTCGACCCGTTACTTAGCAAAGTAAGAACCGAAGGTATATTGAAATGGATGAGCGCCACACCAGGATTGGTGATAAGTTCGGAAAGAGTTCGGTTGACACCACTAGCACGCTAGATAAGCAAAATCAAGACTCACACAAAATATGAGAGGGAGAATCCTCACAAGAACAATAGTTCATTTAGAAATTTGACAAAAAAAAGTAATTAAAATGGGTTCAAATGATGGCTTGGTTTTGGAGATGGATAGGTCCGGTTTTAACAAATAAAATAACTTATAAGTTAATAATAAAAATGGGATGGAATACGAACTCAAGTGTCAAGATCGATTCAATACTATGTAGAGTGTTGCCCCGGGACTTATATTGCTCAAGGTGGGTTAAATAGTTTATCAAAGATGGACCTTGACCCGTTACTTATGAAGAAGTAAGAACCAAAGGTATAATAATATGGTTGAACGCCACACCGATTCGGTGATAAGTTCAATGGAGTTCGGATTGACGCCACTAGTAAGCTAGATAAGTCACTTTGAGACTCGAACAAAAGAAGAGAGGAGGTAACCTCACAAGAACAAAAGTTCTATTAAGTTTAGTTGATCAAATTCTTTAACCTTTTACAATAAACAAGTAAACTATTTATAGGCAAAGACTAAGCTAGCCGAATAGTCACATACAATCCTTAAAAGTTAAGCAAATGAATTCAATTAATTTAGCTAGCAAGATTCGGCTGAATGGGAACTCCAATGGTCAGCTTCTAGAATGAGCAATGGACTTGGAAGCTTGGAAAGATGCATGGCAGTAGCTAGGTTCGGTTAATAGGCTTAAATAAGCTCAATTAATTGGCAACGTTTGCTGAAAGATGACCAGCAATTAAAGGAGGTAATGAGAAGCCATTCAAGGTGTGAAAACTCAGCTTTGAATAATCATTGAGTGTGAACATTATGAACCGAACAGCCAAGTTGAATCCAGCAATGTGAAAGGAATAAATGGCAGCTTTGGAGTAGGAAACATTAGCTCCCTTGGTCGAATAGTCACATAGGAATGTTCAAAATTCAACTCACCAATTTGATGACATTTCATGCATGTATCGCCAGGTACATTGAACCCAACATGCATGCACCTTGCTTAATGTATTCCCACATTCGGCCAACCTACACAAAGATGAATGAACTTAATTAATGCAAAATTCAGCTAAACATAATTAAGAATATAACCTAGACAAATTAAAAACACATGATTAAAACTAAACACACTTAATTGAAATAAGATAAGACGAAATAAAAGCATGCAATGACACAAACTTATTTATGAGCTGTAGTAATTAGGAAAACTTAATATCATGCAATAAACACAAATTTAATAATGTTTGTCCAGATTTGAACCAATTAAATACCAAATATAAATTGAGCTAAATAAATTAACATATTAATTTATTTCAGCAACTATGTAATCGCATAAATGAAATTGAGCTGAAACAAAAATTATCGAGCTGAAATTGAGCTAATTCGAGCTCTTGGAGCTGGAAATGAGCTAAATGGAGCTCAACGAGATGGAATTGAACTAATTCAACTCGCATGGGTTTGCAAGCAATGCTTAGGGAGATGGTCCAAAAGTGTGCCCGGGGCGTGGTCATATCAGATCCACATTGACATTCAAAATATCTAGTGCTACATTGCATGCAAATATGTCATCAACGTCAATTTGATTTTGGTTCCACTTAATTCTTGACATGACATAATTTGTTGAGATCTCTTCATTATCAGGTACCTGAGATTTTTCTTGAGCTTCAGTCATGTCTAAAATTTCTTCTGAAGATTTTTTTAAAGTCATTGCTTCCTCGATCTGACCATTATCTATTTTTGCTCCTTTTCTTTTTCAATGATTCTTATCTCTAGAACCAATTGGTCTACCACGCTTCAAATGTGCTTTAGACTCACTAGCAACTAGAGTTTGTCCTTCAGGGACACCTATTTTGATTGGAGCATTTACAGCTGATTTATGTGATTTTGTCACTCTTTTTAGATCAATAAATGTGTCTGGCAATGGATTTGCTAAACTTTGCAAATGAATTATCCTTTCAACCTCCAGTTCGCATTGTTGCGTACGATGATCAAGATGAGACAATGATAATTCATTCCAATCTATTTCTTTTTCCAACTGTTTATTTTCTACCTTTAACGTTGGAAAAACTGACTCGTTAAAATGACAATTAGCAAATTGAGCCGTAAATAAATTCCCTGTTGATGGCTCGAGATATTTAATTATTGATGGGGATTCATATCCAATATATAATCCTAACCTCCTTTGATGACCCATTTTAGAGTGTTGTGGTGGAGCAATCAAAACATATATAGCACATCCAAAAATTCTCAGATGGGAAATATTTGGTTCCTAACCAAAAACCATTTGTAACGAGGAGAACTTATGATAACTTGTTGGCTTAAGTCAAATTAGTGATGCTGCATGTAGTATGGCATGACCCTAAGCAAAAATTGGAAGTTTTGACTTCATAAGTAATGGTCTTGCAATCAATTGAAGACATTTGATTAATGATTTAGCAAGATTGTTTTGTGTATGAACATTTGCTACAGGATGTTCAACATTTATTCCAATAGACATACAAAAATTATTGAAAGCTTGGGAAGTAAATTCTCCAGCATTGTCAAGACAAATTGTCTTGATAGGGAAATCTAGAAAATGTGTTCGTAATTTGATCAACTGAACAAGTAACCTTGCAAATGGCAGGTTGCGAGTTTATAACAAGGATATATGTAACCATCTAGTCGAAGCATCGAGTAAAACCATAAAATATCTAAATGGTCCACACGAAGGGTTTATTGGTCTACATATATCTCCTTGTATCCGTTCTAGAAAACTGATAGATTCATAATTTATCTTGGCTGGTGATGGTCGAATGATTAAATTGTCTTGAAAGCAAGCATCACATGAAAAATTATTAGCTTGAAGAATCTATTAGTTCTTGAATGAATGTCCACATGAATTGTCAATAATTTTTCACATCATAATTGATCCAAGATGGCCTAACCGGTCTTGCCAAATAATAAATTCATTAGTAAACTTCTGATTTATTATATCATGTGCTTTAATTATACTAATTCACATTTAATACAAACCAGAGGAGAGTGCAGACAATTTCTCCAAAATATTTTTTATTTCTTTGGATTATACTCGTAATTTGAAGATATTCATCATAACCTTCACTTATTATCACAACATGATATCAATTATGGCGAATATCTTTAAAACTCAACAAATTTCATTGAGACTTAGGAGAGTATAATGCATCATTAATTTGAAACTTAGTTCCTCTGGGCAATAATATATTTGCTCTTCTAGAACCTTCTATGATTTTGGTACTACCGGACATAGTACTCACACTAGCTTTTTACATTATCAAATGAGAAAATATTTATTATTCTTAAGTAATGTATGAGTAATTACACTATTTTCTAAGCATAAGTGTAATAGTCCATTTTGCCCGGCCCACTCAAAACAAGACCAACCCATAAACTATTAACCTAAGCCCAATGACAATACATCAAACCCAAACCCTAGCCCAACATCAAATTTTTAGAAACCCTAAATTGGCCTCCCCTACGCCAGCCGCTCCCACGCACAGCAGCTCCCACGTACGCCTCCACGTTGACTGACCACGTACCTGCAATACAATAAACAAGGAAGCAAGCAGCGAAAAGAAATGGACTAATAGTGAAATGGAAGGAAAGAAATATTATTATTATTTGTTTTATATATCTTTTCTTTCTTTCTTTTCTTTTCGTTTTGGCTATAAAAATCAAATTAAAATCAGTAAATAGGAAGAGACATAGATAGACATTAAAATAAAATAAAAATCGAAGTTTAAAGGTGAATCGCGTCTATTATTGTCTATTTTTGTTTTGTGTTTCATTTTTTTATATATACATAAACTACAGTAATGGGAGGGAGAGGTATTACCTCCCAAGATTCGCCGTCGAAACCGCATTCACCTCGCTCAAATCGGAGCTTGACGGAGCGCCGAGGTTTAGTTGGAGCTAAGAAAGGCGGTAGGGAAATAGCAAAACCCTAGCAGAGGGTTACTCTGCTGCTTTGAATTAAAGGGGAAAAATGATGTTTTTAGAAAAAAATTTGGTTTTATAACGGCTGCGAAAGGACGTCGTTTGAGGCTTGCTTCAGTGGCCTCCAAACGACGTCGTATAGGGCCGAACCCGATGACCCGACCGAGAAACACTAGATCCGCGTGTTTTTCTTGTTAATGGGAAATTTGCGCGTTTGGTCCCCCGTTTTTTTGTTTGATTTTAATGCAGTATTTCATGTCTTTTAAATTTAGCCATTTTTTTTCTTTATGTTTTAATTTGGTCCATAGATCATGTGCATACGCCCACTGGAACGGTGCCATTTGACCAGCATGAGAATATTTCCCTTTGGGTCCTCCTCTTGTTACGCGCATTGGGATTTGGTCCCTTGTTTTTTTAATTCTGACCCCCGATCTTCATTTATTTTCAATCAGATCCCTAATCTAACACTTTAAATTTTTTAGTATGTTAATACTGTTAGTACTCTTATTATTATTATTATTATTATTATTATTATTATTATTATTATTATAACCATGTACTTCTTCAACTACACGCATATACTTTATATGTTATATATGTATACATACATATTTTATAGTACACATATATTTCCCATATTTTATAATTCAAAATATACATTCATTTTTATAGTATATATATATACACTTTTTTTATTTCTAAATTATTATAAATATTTTTATTATTCTATATATTCCATTATTTTATATACATATTGTACATATATACAAGTATTTAAATATATACATATACGTATTTTCATGATTTATCTATATATATACTTATATTTTTTTATTTTGTAAATACATACACCTATACATACTTTTATATTTTTTATCTTACTTTCATAATTTTCACATACATATATATATACACATTTTTAGAAATTATTATAGGTTTTTGTTTTATATTTCATTCCTTTTCTTTTTATATGTATGCTTATATGTGTGTTTTAATATATGCATACATATGTTTTCACAATTTTACATTGTACTTATACATATATATATACAAATTTTGTAAATACATACACATATATAATTTAAATTAAAGTATTTGTTTCATGTTGTTCATTAACATTTTATCATACTTTTAAAGAAAATATATTTGGTTTCATCAAAGCATTGAAACCATTCTTGTTCAAAGGCTTTCAAGATCATGTAATATTCGATATTTGGGATTTTCGAGAAAATTGAGTCCTAACGTATTGGGTTCCAATTTTCCTTGTTAACCCTAAATAATCGAGAATATTTTTTCAAAATGCATAAATAAAAATCATTTTCGGGAATTCAACATGTTGTATCCTAATGTATTGGGTATGACATTTTTTTCTTGAGATGAAATTTTTCCTAGAAAAAAGGTAATATTCAAAGTTTGAGAATTTTGAGAAATTGTACTCCAACGTATTGAGTCTCGATTTCTTCATCTAACTTAAACAATCGAATATTCCCTAAATAAGAGGATTTTAATATGTAATTTGATTTATACAAGTTTTTTTTAAATACAATGATTATATTTTAAAAAAGCTTTTCAAACTTTTGACATTAAGATATTAAATAATCAATTCGGTACCGATTTTGGGCGTTATGAGGGTGCTAACCCTTCCTTGTGCGTAACTGAGTCCCGAACCTATTTTCTCAGAATTCGCAGACCAAAATAGTTTTTAAGGTGAGTCGATCACACCTCAATAAAGGATCTGTGGCAACTCTATTTTTTTTATTTTTTTTAAAGTCGACAACTAAATTTTTGTTCTCATAAAAAATGGTTTCGACAGCTTGGCGACTCCACTGGGGACATTTTAGAGAGTCGAGCCATAAATTAATTAATTTTTGTCTTTTTGTCGAAAAAAATCAAAATTTGTTTTAAATCATGATTTCCCCTTTTTCACTCATTGGTTTTCCTCATGATATGCCTTCTTAATTGGTCTAAATCCGTTAGTTTATTTGCATTTTTCATTTCATGGTCAATTTTACCCCTCTAAGTGGGAGTGAGAAACTAGTCCTTCATGAGGTTTTCACCTCCGTGCAGGATAGTGGATCACTTTCGGGATACATTCGTACCTATTTTTTCGTGATTTTCATCTCCGTGTAGCCATAGGGAAATGTATCCCCCTGAACTAAACTCTGTCTGTATGAGCCTATAATGGGTGAGGATCGAAGAATCTGCTGGTTCGGGTACCTTTGCCCTAGAAGCCAAACCTCATATAGTGAACTTTAGGAACTTACCCTAGGTAGAATTATACCGAACCCTAGTAGCTACCCGAGTAGGTTTTTTATTATTTTCTATTTGTTTTTTATACCTAATACTGGCTTGTTGTGTTTTGTTTTGACTGCATGGCATCATGATTGCATTGCATTTTCATCTTAGAAAAGAGGTGTTTATTCAAGTTTGATTGCTAAATAGAGAGCTTGTCATGAAAAACGGATTTTGTGATAAAGTGGAAGATAATACGGTTGCTTGAATATATTCCAAGAAACACAGTAAAAGAAGGGTGATAGAGGAGTACATGTCTTTACTTCATGGCCTGAAGATTCAAGCTAATTATTCGAGAGCTGTCGACATTCCAACTTCCTTAAAGAAAATGATAAGCATTACGAGGATGAACGAGTATTAAGATCAAGCAAAAAGGAGGTAGGGGAGACACCCCTTTTTGAAGAATTCGCAAAATCTATCTTAGCATCCGGATGAAGAAAGAGAAGATGTCTTTGCCTGGTGTATGATGGCAAAGCTGTATATATGTATCTGCTTTATGTAAAGAAATTTGTCTTCTAGTAAAGTTTTCTAAACTGGATTGAATAAGAATCAATGTCTCTTTTTGCATTCATTTCATGCATTGCATCATATGCATTAAAAACTATTAAAGGGCCTAATTAATCAAAATCATTCCTCAGTTCATCTGGAATCTAACCAGCCAATTCAACATCGTTACAGTCCACGGGCGAAATAAAAAAATATGTACCAAAGATTGGAAAAGCTCGAGCAATTCCAAAAAGAAATGCAGGATCAGCTTCAGCAGCAAATGAATGAGCAGCTCGAGAAAATTCAGCAGAATATGATAGACAAAATCATGGAATCTCAAGGGAATATGATGACTCAGTTAACTCAACTGTTGACTAGGGGAAAAGAAAAGGGAAAATGCCCTATGGCTAATGTTGAAGAGGGAGGCGATGATGGACCTCTTTATCCTCCAGGCTTTACTCCTCCACGTGTGCAAGCCCGAGCTGAAGTATACTCATGCAAATCTTCTGTCACCATTAGGCCTCAGCAGTTTCAAACTGATGCTTCAAGGTCAATGAATTTCCAAGTTGGATCAGGCTCTAGCCCTAAGAATAATCCTGTCAATCCTGTTATTCCCGATTTTGGTGAGGTGTTTGAAAAATAAAAAACAAAAGAGGAATTACCAAAGCAACTAGAGGAAAGGTGGAAATGGATTGAAGAGAAGTTCAGAGCAATGGAGAGCACTGACAACTATCGTGGGATTGATGCAAAGGATCTGAGTTTGGTCCCAAATTTGGCGAATGACTGGGTATGTCAACAATGACCAATTATTAATACATTGCTTCCAAGATAGCCTTACAGGGGCAGCGTCTAAATGGTACAATCCATTGAGCCGTACCAGGATTAGTTCCTGGAGAGATTTGGCACAGGCTTTTATGAAGCAGTACAGTCATGTAGCAGATATGGTTCCTGATAGAATCACCTTACAGAAATTGGAAAAGAAATCGAATGAAAGCTTTAGGCAGTACGCACAGAGGTGAAGGGAGATCGCCGTCCAAGTTCAGCCACCGCTCTTGGAAAGAGAAATGATAATGCTCTTTATAAATACATTGAAAGCCCCGTTCATCACACATATGTTAGGAAGTGCTACAAAAAGCTTTTTTGACATAGTTATGAATGGTGAAATGATTGAAAGTGCCATAAGGAGCGGAAAGATTGATGCTGGAGGAAATAACAGAAGACAAGCCTCAAAGGAAAAAGAAAATGAGGTGAACAGCGTGAATACGTATAGCAAATCGATTACGGTGAATCAACCAAGAAAAGTGGTTGCTAATCAGCAGGGTTCATCAAGACAAGAATCAGGTGTGAAGCAAGGCACTGAGAAGCTCCAGTTCACGCCAATTCCAATGTCGTATAAGGAGATGTATCAAAGCTTGTTTGATGCACATGTTGTTTCCCCTTTTCGTGCAAAGCCTCTATAACCTCCGTATCCCAAGTGGTATGATGCGAACGCACAATGTGACTACCATGCGGGAACTACGGGGCACTCAATAGAGAATTGCATTACCTTCAAAAAGCTAGTTGAAAAACTCATCATCATGGGTGTTGTCAAGTTTGATGACTCATCTAGTGCAGAAAATCCGCTACCCAATCATGATTGACAATGGGGTGAATGCAATATATGAAGAGGTGTTGGGAAGTGTTCACATCAGTGACATATACGAAGAAACAATCAAGAAGGGACCTTTTCGATATTCGCCTTATAAACCTTGGAGTGTTCTAAATAATTGGACTGCAGAAGAAACCCCTATAGTATTTAGAGCTTACTCAGAGTAATATTCAGAACACACTTGTTGCTTTTAGCCTAGAGGCAATAAGAACTCTTTTGTGAAATAGGCTCATGTCTGAACGTTATTATTCTAATAAAATACATCTTTACATTCATTTTTGAGCAAATATTCTTTCATTCTTTTTGAATAATTATTCTTTCATTCTTTTGAACTCTCTTCCACATCATTCTTTCATTCATAATCATATTGTACATAAATTCATATATTCTTTGGTACCTACTATGGGTCCCCAGATATCAATGACATGAGTGACACTGCTACAGACTCGAAATTTTCTTTTGAGCAAGGCATGTGTTTAGATGGATCTCATGACTTTGAAAATGACATAGACTTGTTGAGGATGGTAGAGCAGGAAGGAAATTTTACCTTATGAGGAGACAATGGAGATTGTGAACATGCATAACTGGAGAAACAAAGCAGAACCTTGTTGAGTTACATCAATAGCTCAAAGACGTCTTCACGTGGTCATACTAGGATATGCCCAGGTTAATCACTGACATTGTAATCTGAACAACAACACGATATCAAAAATTTGTAGTATGTTCAATATTAACATCATGAACGATACAGTGAAATTTTTTACCGGGACAACGCCTTTCTGTTTGACTTATCATAGTTTTGCCAATTGAGATCGAGTTTCTATCTCTCCGAATTTTGGTTGGATTTCATCCTAATTGAAGAGGAAGATCCAAAGTTTTTCGTCATAGTTAAATTTTTCCCCAAAAGGCTCTATGAAAGAAATTTGATCACAAAGAAGATCTTACGCATACAAGATGAAAGTGGAAGATCTTATGTGGAAGACTTTATCTAGAAAAACATTGGTTCTGATCGAAAGGGATAATGAGGGCTTGCCTAATCTTATGAGTTCAGATTCAAAAAAAAGGGGTCAAAATCAAAATAAAAATAAAAGTGATAAAAAAGAAAAAGAAAAAGAAAAAGAAAATAAAAATGGAGAGGCCTAGGTGAAAACCCGCAAAGGGCACCTTAAGACCAAAGGGGATTTGAGTTGAAAACCCAAAAAGGGTGACTCAAATGTTGATCAGAATGGGGTATGAGGTGATCAGAACAACTCGAATTTTAACCAGATTGGGGCATGTGGTGATCATGTTATACCTAAATCATCAGGAAAGGGTACGCAACATCTGGGGGCATTGGTAGAGTACTATAGATCTCCTAAACACATGTCAAACTCAGAAGGGTCTTCAGAAAGTTTGTACAGAGAAGTTCAAGCAGCGATATCTGGGGCACCCAATATTCATACTATTTATACTGAATTTGTTATTCTTGGAACACTTCATTCGTTTCCAAGTACACATTCCCAATTAATTTCTTTGTTATCCTTCTTTACTATCTTTGATAATTTATTCATTTTGAGCTATGTTCAGAACTAGCTCTATTTTGTCCATCATTTTGTTCTTTTTGCAAGCGTGTTGCATTAGAATAACGATTAATGGACTAATAAAACTTTCACAAGGGAAGTTTTGCATATTACTCTAGAAGTTTCTAAATAATACAAGAGCCTGAAACATGATTATTATTTAGAACGCACTAGGTTTAAAGGTTGGAAATCTGAAAAGGAAGAGTCTAAATTAGGACTTTCTCTTTGGATTTTGTTGTCAAAAACATTGATTGAACAAAATGACAAGATGTCGTGTTGATGTCAGAGCTTAAATAAACAAGCAAGCAATGATCACCAGGCAATAGGAAGAGGTTTCCTCGGAGAAGAAAGCTTTTATTTGTGCATGAGCTTTTGGTACGACACTCGGGGAATGGTGTAAGGGACCAGAGAGATTTAGATCCTGTATCCTTGAATTGTGATAGAAGAGGATTGAGAAAAAGCCATATATTTCTACCCTCGAGTTGCAGTGGAAGAATGATGGTACAAAATTTATGTCCCAGTGGATTAAACTTTGAGGTTTACAGTGGGGCAATTTGACTAAGTGTCTTGTTGAAAATGCCAACCGAGCAGGAAGGCATTGTAGCATGTCAGTGATAAAGCCTTAATAAACTTCGAGCAATGATAACTTAAGAAGGATCATTCTAAAAAAAAAGCATTCTACATTCATGCAAACACCATTCTAATCTTCAGCATAATTGGATTCATTATAAAATTTCATGTTTCTCGAAGAATAGATCGGTGAAATCAAAGCTATGCCTCCCTAGGTTATAGTAGGGCAGGTTAAAAATAACAGATCTTGCCTTCCTGTACTGACAACGAAGTAGATCGAAGATTGTGAATCCTATCTCCATGGACAGCAGTGGAATAGGTTGAAGATTGCAAGTCCTATCTCCTTGGACAGCAGTGGAATAGGTTGAAGATTGTAAGCCCTATCTCCCTGGACAGCAGTGGAATAAGTTGAAGATTGTAAGCCTTGCCTCCCTGGGTTGCAGTGGAGTAGGCTGAAAACACCAGATCTTACCTTCCTGTATTGGCAACGAAGCAGATCGAAGACACCAACCTTGTTTCCTTGACGTTATAGCGGAGCAGATTAAAGCTGAGGGCAGCAAATCTTATCTCCCTGGCGTTAAGACTTGGAATAGCTGAAGTGAAGAGGATTGAAGTTGTGGGCAGTGAATCCTATCTCTTTGGCAATACAGATGAAAAGATTGAAGCTACAACAGCGAATCTTACTTCCCAGGTGGTGCAGTGGAACAGATTGAAGCCACAAAGGCGAATCTTGCTTCCCCGACATTGCAGTTAAAAAGATTGAAGCTACAACAGCGAATCTTACTTCCCTGGCTGTGCAATGGAATAGATTGAAGCTACGACAGTGAATATTGTTTCCCCAATATTACAGTTAAAAAAATTGAAGAAAATAATCCTATCTCCCTAAGGTTGCAGTGGAGTGGATTAAAACCAAAGATCTTATCTCTCTGAAGTTGCAGAGAGCAGATTGCATACAGTCTTGTCTCCCTGAAGTTGCAGTGGAGCAGACAAAAGAAACAATCCTATCTCCCTAAAGTTGCAGTGGAGTGGATTAAAACCACAGATCTTATCTCTCTGAAGTTGCAGTAGAGCAGATCGTATCCAGTCTTATCTCCCTGAAGTTACAGTGGAGCAGATAGAAGAAACCAATCCTATCTTCCTGAAGTTGCGAGAGAGCGATTAAATGATCTTATCTCTCGAAGTTGCAATAAAGCGATCGTATCCATCTTATCTCTCCGAAGTGGTAGTGGAGCGCATGAAGAAACCAATCCTATCTCCCTGAAGTTGCAGTAGAGTGGATTAAACAGATCTTATCTCTCTAAAGTTGCAGTAGAGCAGATCCTATCCAGTCTTATCTCCCTGAAGTTGCAGTGGCGCAGACAGAAGAAACCAATCCTATCTCCCTGAAGTTACAGTGGAGCAGATTGAAAAGATCTTATCTATCTGAAGTTGCAGTAGAGCAGATCACATCCAGTCTTATCTCCCTGAAGTTGCAGTGGAGCAAATTAAAACCACATATATTATCTTGCTAAAGTTACAGTAGAGCAGATCGCATCCAGTCTTATCTCCCCGAAGTTGCAGTGGAGCAGACAGAAGAAACCAATCCTATCTCCCTGAAGCTGCAGTGGAGCGGATTAAAGCCATAGATCTTATCTCTCTGAAGTTGCAGAGAGTAGATCGCATCAGACTTATCTTTAAAATTGTAGCAGAACAAGGTTGAAGTTACAAGTCTTATCTTTATGAAGTTGCAGTGGAGCAGACTAAAGATAACAAATTTTGTTCTTTTGAGAAGTTACAAGTGGAGTGGGTCGAAGCATCAATACCTTCGAAGATGTAGTAGGTTGAAATGGGGCTACTTGAAGAGAAAGAGCTCCAAGATTTAACACGACCGGACAAAATTGACCATTTCTAAAGTCTTTGCTATGTTCTCGTTGCACGTCAACAAGCAAAGAGGGGCAACTGTAATAGTCTATTTTGCCCAGCCCACTCAAAACAAAACCAACCCATAAACTATTAACCTAAGCCCAATGACAATACATCAGACCCAAACCCTAGCCCAAAATCAAAATTTCAAAAACCCTAAACTGGCCTCCCCTATACGTGCGCCGCTCCCACGCACAGCAGCTCCCACGTATGCCTCCACGTTGACTGGCCACGTACCTGCAATACTGCAAACAAGGAAGCAAGCAGCGATAAAAGAAAGGGACTAATAGCGAAATGGAAGGAAAGAAATATTATTATTATTATTTGTTTTATATATCTTTTTTTCTTTCTTTTCTTTTCGCTTTTGGCTATAAAAGCCAATTAAAATCAGAAATGGGGGAGACACAGATGGACATTAAAATAAAAGAAAACCAAGTTTAAAGGTGAATCGCGTCTATTATTGTCTATTTTTTGTTTTTTGTTTCATTTTTTTATATATACATAAACTACAGTAAAGGGAAGGAGAGGTATTACCTCCCAAGATTCGCCGTCGAAACCGCGTTCACCTCGCTCAAATTGGAGCTTGACGGAGCGCCGGGGTTTGGTTGGAGCTGAGAACGGCAGCAGGGAAATAACAAAACTTAAGCAGTGGGTTACTCTGCTACTTTGAATTAAAGGGGAAAAATGAGGTTTTTAGAAAAAAATATGGTTTTATAACGGCTGCGAAATGACGCCGTTTGAGGCCTGCTTCAGAGGCCTCAAAACGACGTCGTATAGGGCCGAACCTGATGACCCGACCGAGAAACACTAGATCCGCGTGTTTTTCTTGTTAATGGGAAATTTGCGCGTTTGGTCTTCCATTTTTTTGTTTGATTTTAATGCAGTATTTCATCTATTTTCAATTTAGCCATTTTTTCTTTCTGTTTTAATTTGGTCCATAGATCATGTGCATACGCCCACTGGAACGGTGCCATTTGACCAGCATGAGAATATTTCCCTTTGGGTCCTCCTCTTGTTACGCACATTGGGATTTGGTCCCTTGTTGTTTTTTAATTCTGACCCCCGATCTTCGTTTATTTTCAATCTGATCCCTAATCTAACACTTTAGTGTTTTTAGTATGTTAATACTGTTAATACTCTTATTATTATTATTATTATTATTATTATTATTATTATTATTATTATAACCATGTACTTCTTCAACTACACGCATATACTTTAGATGTTATATATGTATACATACATATTTTATAGTACACATATATTTCCCATATTTTATAATTCAAAATATACATTTATTTTCTATATTCAAAATTATTATAAATATTTTTATTATTCTATATATTCCATTATTTTATATACATATTGTATATATATATAAGTATTTAAATATATACATATACATATTTTCATGATTTACCTATATATATATAATTTTTTTTTATTTTTAAATACATACACCTATACATATTTTATTCTATATAATTCCATTATTTATATTTTTATTATTATCATATATATTTCATTCCTTTTCTTTTTTATATGTACATATGTGTGTTTTAATATATGCATACACATGTTTTCACAATTTTATGTTGTACTTATACATATATATATACAAATTTTGTAAATACATACACATATATAATTTAAATTAAAGTATTTGTTTCATGTTATTCATTAACATTTTATCATACTTTTAAAGAAAATATATTTGGTTTCATCAAAGCATTGAAACCATTCTTGTTCAAAGGCTTTCAAGATCATGTAATATTCGATATTTGGGATTTTCGAGAAAATTGAGTCCTAACGTATTGGGTTCCAATTTTCCTTGTTAACCCTAAATAATCGAGAATATTTTTTCAAAACGCATAAATAAAAATCATTTTCGGGAATTCAACATGTTTTATGTTGTATCCTAATGTATTGGGTATGACATATTTTTATCTTGAGATGAAATTTTTCCTATAAAAAAGGTAATATTCAAAGTTTGAGAATTTTGAGAAATTGTACTCCAACGTATTGAGTCTCGATTTCTTCATCTAACTTAAACAATCGAATATTCCCTAAATAAGAGGATTTTAATATGTAATTTGATTTATACAAGTTTTTTTTAAATACAATGATCATATTTTAAAAAATCATTTCAAACATTTGACATTAAGACATTAAATAATCAATTCGGTACCGATTTTGGGCGTTACGAGGGTGCTAACCCTTCCTCGTGCGTAACTGACTCCCGAACCTATTTTCTCAAAATTCGTAGACCAAAATAGTTTTTGAGGTGAGCCGATCACACCTCAATAAAGGATCGGTGGCGACTCTATTTTTTTTGTTTTTTTAAGTCGACAACTAAATTTTTGTTCTCATAAAAAAATGGTTTCGACAGCTTGGTGACTCCACTGGGGACATTTTAAATAGTTGAGCCATAAATTGATTAATTTTTGTCTTTTTGTCGGAAAAAATGAAAATTTGTTTTAAATCATGATTTCCCCTTTTTCATTCATTGGTTTTCCTCATGATATGCCTTCTTAATTGGTCTAAATCCGTTAGTTTATTTGCATTTTTCATTTCATGGTCAATTTTACCCCTCTAAGTGGGAGTGAGAAACTAGTCCTTCGTGAGGTTTTAACCTCCGTGCAGGATAGTGGATCGCTTTCGGGATACATTCGTACCTATGTCTTCGTGAGATTTTCATCTCCGTGTAGCCATAGGGAAATGTATCCCCCTGAACTGAACTCAGTCTGTATGAGCCTATAATGGGTGAGGATTGAAGAATCTGCTGGTTCGGGTACCTTCGCCCTAGAAGCCAAACCTCATATAGTGAACTTTAGGAACTTACCTTTGGTAGAATTATACCGAACCCTAGTAGCTACCCGAGTAGGTTTTTTATTATTTTCTATTTGTTTTTTATACCTAAAACTGGCTTGTTGTGTTTTGTTTTGACTGCATGGCATCATGATTGCATTGCATTTTCATCTTAGAAAAGAGGTGTTGATTCAAGTTTGATTGCTAAATAGAGAGCTTGTCATGAAAAAAGGATTTCTTGATAAAGTGGAAGATAATACGGTTGTTTGAATATATTCCAAGAAACACAGCAAAAGAAGGGTGATGGAGGAGTACATGTCTTTACTTCATGGCCCGAAGATTCAAGCTAATTATTTGAGAGCTGTCGACATTCCAAATTCATTAAAGAAACTGATAAGCATTACGAGGATGAACGAGTATTAAGATCAAGCAAAAAGGAGGTAGGGGAGACACCCCTTTTTGAAGAATTCGCAAAATCTATCTTAGCATCCGGATGAAGAAAGAGAAGATGTCTTCGCCTGGAGTATGAGGGCAAAGCTGTATATATGTATCCGCTTTATCTAAAGAAATTTGTCTTCTAGTAAAGTTTTCTAAACTGGATTCAATAAGAATCAATGTTCTCTTTTTGCATTTATTTCATGCATTGCATCATATGCATTAAAAACTATTAAAGGGCCTAATTAATCAAAATCATTCCTCAGTTAATCTGGAATCTAACCAGCCAATTCAACATCGTTACAGTACACGGGCGAAATAAAAAAATATGTACCAAAGATTGGAAAAGCTCGAGCAATTCCAAAAAGAAATGCAGGATCAGCTTCAGCAGCAAATGAAGGAGTAGCTTGAGAAAATTCAGCAGAATATGATAGACAAAATCATGGAATTTCAAGGGAATATGATGACTCAGTTAACTCAACTGTTGACTAGGGGAAAAGAAAAGGGAAAATGCCCTATGGCTAATGTTGAAGAGGGAGGCGATGATGAACCTCTTTATCCTCCAGGCTTTACTCCTCCACGTGTGCAAGCCCGAGCTAAAGTATACTCATGCAAATCTTCTATCACCATTAGGCCTCAGCAGTTTCAAACTGATGCTTCAAGGTCAATGAATTTCCAAGTCGGATCAGGCTCTAGCCCTAAGAATAATCCTGTCAATCCTGTTATTCCCGATTTTGGTGAGGTGGTTGAAAAAGAAAAAACAAAAGAGGAATTACCAAAGCAACTAGAGGAAAGGTGGAAATGGATTGAAGAGAAGTTCAGAGCAATAGAGAGCACTGACAACTATCGTGGGATTGATGCAAAGGATCTGTGTTTGGCCCCAGATTTGGCGAATGACTGGGTATGTCAACAACAACCAATTATTAATACATTGCTTCCAAGTTAGCCTCACAGGGGCAGCGTCTAAATGGTACAATCCATTGAGCAGTACCAGGATTAGTTCCTGGAGAGATTTGGCATAGGCTTTTATGAAGCAGTACAGTCATGTAGCAGATATGGTTCCTGATAGAATCACCTTACAGAACTTGGAAAAGAAATCTAATTAAAGCTTTAGGCAGTACGCACAGAGGTGGAGAGAGATCGCCGTCCAAGTTCAGCCACCGCTGTTGGAAAGAGAAATGACAATGTTCTTTATAAATACATTGAAAGCCTCGTTCATCACACATATGTTAGGAAGTGCTACAGAAAGCTTTTTTGACATAGTTATGAATGGTGAAATGATTGAAAGTGTCATAAGGAGCGGAAAGATTGATGCTGGAGGAAATAACGGAAGACAAGCCTCAAAGGAAAAAGAAAAAGAGGTGAACAACGTGAATACGTATAGCAAATCGATTACGGTGAATCAACCAAGAAAAGTGGTTGCTAATCAGCAGGGCTCATCAAGACAAGAATCAGGTGTGAAGCAAGGCACTGAGAAGCTCCAGTTCACGCCAATTCCAATGTCGTATAAGGAGTTGTATCAAAGCTTGTTTGATGCACATGTTGTTTCCTTTTTTCATGCGAAGCCTCTACAACCTCTGTATCCCAAGTGGTATGATGCGAACGCACAATGTGACTACCATGCGAGAACTACGGGGCACTCAATAGAGAATTGCATTACCTTCAAAAAGCTAGTTGAAAAACTCATCATCATGGGTGTTGTCAAGTTTGATGACTCATCTAGTGCAGAAAATCCGCTACCCAATCATGATTGACAATGGGGTGAATGCAATATATGAAGAGGTGTTGGGAAGTGTTCACATCAGTGACATATACGAAGAAACAACTGAAGAAGGGACCTTTTCAGATATTCGCCCTTATAAACCTTGGAGTGTTCTAAATAATTAGACTGCAGAAGAAACCCCTATAGTATTTAGAGCTTACTCAGAGTAATATTCAGAACACACTTGTTACTTTTAGCCTAGAGGCAATAAGAACTCTTTTGTGAAATAGGCTTATGTCTGAACGTTATTATTCTAATAAAATACATCTTTACATTCATTTTTGAGAAAATATTCTTTCATTCTTTTTGAATAATTATTCTTTCATTCTTTTGAACTCTCTTCCACATCATTCTTTCATTCATAATCATATTGTACATAAATTCATATATTCTTTGGTACCTACTATGGGTCCCCAGATATCAATGACATGAGTGACACTGCTACAGACTCAGAATTTTCTTTTGAGCAATGCATATGTTTAAAGGGATCTCATGACTTTGAAAATGAAATAGACTTGTTGAGGATGGTAGAGCAGGAAGGAAGTTTTACCTTATGAGGAGACAATGGAGATTGTGAACATGCATAACCGGAGAAACAAAGCAGAACCTTGTTGAGTTACCTCAATAGCTCAAAGACGTCTTCGCGTGGTCATACTAGGATATGCTCAGGTTAATCACTGACATTGTAATCTAAACAACAACACGATATCAGAAATTTGTAGTATGTTCAATATTAACATCATGAACGATACAGTGAAATTTTTTGCCAGGGCAACGCCTTTCTGTTTGACTTATCATAGTTCTTCCCATTGAGATCGAGTTTCTATCTCTCCGAATTTTGGTTGGATTTCATCCTAATTGAAGAGGAAGATCCAAAGTTTTTCGTCATAGTTAAATTTTACCCTAGAAGGCTCTATGAAAGAAATTTGATCACAAAGAAGATCTTACGCATACAAGATGAAAGTGGAAGATCTTATGTGGAAGATCTTATGTGGAAGACTTTATCTAGAAAAACATTAGTTCTAATCGAAAGGGATAATGAGGACTTGCCTAATCTTATGAGTTCAGATTCAAAAAAAAGGGTCAAAATCAAAATAAAAATAAAAGTGATAAAAAAGAAAAATAAAATAAAAATAAAACTAAAAATGGAGAGGCCGAGGTGAAAACCCGCAAAGGGCACCTTAAGACCAAAGGGAATTTGAGTTGAAAACCCAAAAAAGGTGACTCAAATGTTGATCAGAATGGGGCATGAGGTGATCAGAACAACTCGAATTTTAACCAGATTGGGGCATGTGGTGATCTTGTTATACCTGAATCATCAGGAAAGGGTACGCAACATCTTGGGGCATTGGTAGAGTACTGTAGATCTCCTAAACACATGTCAAACTCAGAAGGGTCTTTAGAAAGTTTGTACAGAGAAGTTCAAGCAGCGATATCTGGGGCACCCAATATTCATACTATTTATACTGAATTTGTTATTCTTGGAACACTTCATTCGTTTCCAAGATACACATTCCCAATTAATTTCTTTGTTATCCTTCTTTACTATCTTTGATAATTTATTCATTTTAAGCTATGCTCAGAACTAGCTCTATTTTGTCCATCATTTTGTTCTTTTTGCAAGCGTGTTGCATTAGAATAATGATTAATGGACTAATAAAACTTTCACAAGGGAAGTTTTGCATATTGCTCTAGAAGTTTCTAAATAATACAGGAGCCTGAAACATGATTATTATTTAGAACGCAATAGGTTTAAAGGTTGGAAATCTGAAAAGGAAGAGTCTAAATTAGGACTTTCTCTTTGGATTTTGTTGTCAAAAACATTGATTGAACAAAATGACAAGATGTCGTGTTGATGTCAGAGCTTAAATAAACAAGCAAGCAATGATCACCAGGCAGTAGGAAGAGGTTTCCTCAGAGAAGAAAGCTTTTATTTGTGTATGAGCTTTTGGTACAATACTCGAGGAATGGTGTAAGGGACCAGAGAGATTTAGATCCTGTATCCTTGAATTGTGATAGGAGAGGATTGAGAAAAAGCCATATATTTCTACCATCGGGTTGCAGTAGAAGAATGATGGTACAAATTTTATGTCCTAGTGGATTGAACTTTGAGGTTTATAGTGGGGGCAATTTGACTAAGTGTCTTGTTGAAAACGCCAACCGAGCAGGAAGGCATTGTAGCATGTCAGTGATAAAGCCTTAATAAACTTTAAGCAATGATAACTTAAGAAGGATCATTCTAAAAAAAATAGCATTCTACATTCATGCAAACACCATTCACACATGTCTAGTTAGGAGCATTTGATGCATTTTGATCATGTCATCCTAATCTTAGGCATAATTGGATTCATTATAAAAGGTCATGTTCCTCGAAGAATAGATCGGTGAAATCAAAGCTATGCCTCCCTGAGTTATAGCGGGGCAGGTTAAAAATAACAGATCTTGCCTTCCTGTACTGACAACGAAGCAGATCGAAGATTGTGAATCCTATCTCCATGGACAGTAGTGGAATAGGTTGAAGATTGCAAGTCCTATCTCCTTGGACAGCAGTGGAATAGGTTGAAGATTGTAAGCCCTATCTCTCTGGACAGCAGTGGAATAGGTTGAAGATTGTAAGCCTTGCCTCCCTGGGTTGCAGTGGAGCAGGCTGAAAACACCAGATCTTGCCTTCCTGTATTGGTAATGAAGCAGACCGAAGACACCAACCTTGTTTCCTTGACGTTATAGCGGAGCAGATTAAAGCTGAGGGCAGCAAATCTTATCTCCCTGGCGTTAAGACTTGGAATAGCTGAAGTGAAGAGGATTGAAGTTGTGGGTAGTGAATCCTATCTCTTTGGCAATACAGTGGAAAAGATTGAAGCTACAACAGCGAATCTTACTTTTCAGGTGGTGCAGTGGAACAGATTGAAGCCACAAAGGTGAATCTTGCTTCCCCGACATTGTAGTTAAAAAGATTGAAGCTACAACAGTGAATCTTACTTCCTTGGCTGTGTAGTGGAACAGATTGAAGCTACGACAGTGAATATTGTTTCCCCAATATTACAGTTAAAAAAATTGAAGAAAATAATCCTATCTCCCTAAGGTTGCAGTAGAGCAGATTAAAACCAAAGATCTTATCTCTCTGAAGTTGCAGAGAGCAGATTGCATACAGTCTTATCTCCCTGAAGTTGCAGTGGAGCAGACAAAAGAAACAAATCCTATCTCCCTAAAGTTGCAGTGGAGCGGATTAAAACCACAGATCTTATCTCTCTAAAGTTGCAGTAGAGCTGATCGTATCCAGTCTTATATCCCTGAAGTTACAGTGGAGCAGATAGAAGAAACCAATCCCATCTCCCTGAAGTTGCAGTAGAGCAGATTAAACAGATCTTATCTCTCTGAAGTTACAGTAAAGCAGATCGTATCCAGTCTTATCTCTCTGAAGTTGTAGTGGAGCAGACAGAAGAAACCAATCCTATCTCCCTAAAGTTGCAGTGGAGTGGATTAAACAGATCTTATCTCTCTAAAGTTGCAGTAGAGCAGATCGTATCCAGTCTTATCTCCCTGAAGTTGCAGTGGAGCAGACAGAAGAAACCAATCCTATCTCCCTGAAGTTGCAGTGGAGCGGATTAAAACCACAGATCTTATCTTGCTAAAGTTGCAGTAGAGCAGATCGCATCCAGTCTTATCTCCCTGAAGTTGTAGTGGAGCAGACAGAAGAAACCAATCCTATCTCCCTGAAGTTGCAGTGGAGCGGATTAAAGCCATAGATCTTATCTCTCTGAATTTGCAGAGAGTAGATCGCATCAGACTTATCTTTAAAATTATAGCAGAATAAGATTGAAGTTACAAGTCTTATCTCTATGAAGTTGCAGTGGAGCAGACTAAAGATAACAAATTTTGTTCTTTTGAGAAGTTACAAGTGGAGTGGGTCGAAGCATCAATACCTCCGAAGATGCAGTAGGTTGAAATGGGGCTACTTGAAGAGAAAGAGCACCAAGATTTAGCACAACCGGGCAAAATTGGCCATTTCTAAAGTCTTTGCTATGTTCTCGTTGCACGTCAACAAGCAAAGAGGGGCAGCTGTAATAGTCTATTTTGCCCGGCCCACTCAAAACAAGACCAACCCATAAACTATTAACCTAAGCCCAATGACAATACATCAGACCCAAACCCTAGCCCAAAATCAAATTTTCAGGAACCCTAAACTGGCCTCCCCTACAAGTGCGCCGCTCCCACACACAACAGCTCCCACGTATGCCTCCACGTTGACTGGCCACGTACCTACAATATGGCAAACAAGGAAGCAAGCAGCGAAAAGAAAGGGACTAATAGCGAAATGGAAGGAAAGAAATATTATTATTATTATTTGTTTTATATATCTTTTATTTCTTTCTTTTCTTTTCGTTTTGGCTATAAAAAGCCAATTAAAATCTGTAAACAGGGGGAGACACAGACAGACATTAAAATAAAAGAAAAATCGAAGATTGAAGGTGAATCGCGTCTATTATTGTGTATTTTTTGTTTTTTTTTTGTTTCATTTTTTTATATATACATAAACTACAGTAAGGGGAGGGGGAGGTATTACCTCCCAAGATTCGCCGTCGAAATCGCGTTCACCTCGCTCAAATTGGAGCTTGACGGAGCGCCGGGGTTTGGTTGGAGCTGAGAACGGCAGCAGGGAAATAACAAAACTTAAGCAGTGGGTTACTCTGCTACTTTGAATTAAAGGGAAAAAATGAGGTTTTTAGAAAAAAAAATTTGGTTTTATAACGGCTGTGAAACGACGCCGTTTGAGGCCTGCTTCAGTGGCCTCAAAATGACGTCGTATAGGGCCGAACCCGATGACCCGACCGAGAAACACTAGATCCGCGTGTTTTTCTTGTTAATGGGAAATTTGCGCGTTTGGTCTCCCGTTTTTTGTTTGACTTTAATGCAGTATTTCATGTATTTTCAATTTAGCCATTTTTTCTTTCTATTTTAATTTGGTCCATAGAAATGGTGCCGTTTGACCAGCATGGGAATATTTCCCATTGGGTCCTCCTCTTGTTGTGCGCATTGGGATTTGGTCCCTTGTTTTTTTTAATTCTGACCCCCGATCTTCGTTTATTTTCAATCTGATCCCTAATCTAACACTTTAGTTTTTTTAGCATGTTAATACTGTTAATACTCTTATTATTATTATTATTATTATTATTATTATTATTATTATTATTATTATTATTATAACCATGTACTTCTTCAACTACACGCATATACTTTAGATGTTATATATGTATACATACATATTTTATAGTACACATATATTTCCCATATTTTATAATTCAAAATATACATTTATTTTCTATAGTATATATATATACACTTTTTTATTTTTAAATTATTATAAATATTTTTATTATTCTATATATTCCATTATTTTATATACATATTGTACATATATATATAAGTATTTAAATATATACATATACATATTTTCATGATTTACCTATATATATACTTATATTTTTTTTATTTTTAAATACATACACCTATACATACTTTTATATTTTTTTATCTTACTTTCATAATTTTCACATACATATATATATACACATTTTTAGAAATTATTATCAGTTTTTTGTTTTATATATTTCATTCCTTTTCTTTTTTATATGTATGCTTATATGTGTGTTTTAATATATGCATACACATGTTTTCACATTTTATGTTGTACTTATACATATATATATACAAATTTTGTAAATACATACACATATATAATTTAAATTAAAGTATTTGTTTCATGTTATTCATTAACATTTTATCATACTTTTAAAGAAAATATATTTGGTTTCATCAAAGCATTGAAACCATTCTTGTTCAAAGGCTTTCAAGATCATGTAATATTCGATATTTAGGATTTTCGAGAAAATTGAGTCCTAACGTATTGGGTTCTAATTTTCCTTGTTAACCCTAAATAATCGAGAATATTTTTCAAAACGCATAAATAAAAATTATTTTCGAAATTCAACATATTGTATCCTAATGTATTGGGTATGACATATTTTTTTCTTGAGATGAAATTTTTCCTATAAAATAGGTAATATTCAAAGTTTGAGAATTTTGAGAAATTGTACTCCAACGTATTGAGTCTCGATTTCTTCATCTAACTTAAACAATCGAATATTCCCTAAATAAGAGGATTTTAATATGTAATTTGATTTATACAAGTTTTTTTAAAAAACAATGATCATATTTTAAAAAATATTTTCAAACTTTTGACATTAAGACATTAAATAATCAATTCGGTACAGATTGTGGGCGTTACGAGGGTGCTAACCCTTCCTCGTGCGTAACTGACTCCTGAACCTGTTTTCTCAAAATTCGCAGACCAAAATAGTTTTTAAGGTGAGCCGATCACAGCTCAATAAAGGATCGGTGGCGACTCCATTTTTTTTTAAGTCGACAACTAAATTTTTGTTCTCATAAAAAATGGTTTCGATAATAAGTCTTCACAATTTATCGCTAATTGAATTTGAAAGGTATTCATATTCTTCAAAGAAAACAAATAAATGTCACATAGATTTTCAAAATATATAAAATTTTCATAAATAGTTTGAAACATAATATAATAACCATGTTGTTAATAACATAACAAACTTGCATAAAATTTATTCTTTAAAACTATAATAATAAAATTAAAAGATCAATTATTCCCTTCAGGGGTGGTGAAGAAATTAGCCACTTCCAAATGAGTTGTACTAACGATACCATAATCATCTGTCATTATCACAAAAAAAATTATCTTTATTTTCTTCCCTTTATCCTTTAATGATTGTTGATATAATTCTACAAGATGATTTTGTGTATGACAAGTATGGGACCAATGGTTTTTACCTCCACAATGATAGCGCAAACTTTCCACTTTCTTAGTTGTATTTTTATCATTCTTTTCATCCTTATGATCCCACTTCTGGTGAGTATTCCTGAAATTACCTCCTCGTTCACGTCCATGACCACGACCATGGCCACAGCCATGTCCTCGACCATGACTGCTAGTGTGGCCTTTATCCTTTCTTTTTATGATGTCACATTCGCTTCAGGGAATAGAGTAAAGCCAGTTGGACGTGACTCATGATTTTTCATTAACAGTTTATTATTTTGCTTAGCCACAAGAAGACAAGATATTAATTCAGAATATTTCTTAAAACCTTTTTCATGATATTGTGTCCGCATGACAACATTATTTGCGTGAAATCTGTAGTATGTTTTTTTAACAGATTCTCACCAGTTATGTTCTCTCCACATAATTTCAATTGGGAAGTGATTCTAAGCATAGTCGAGTTATATTCACTCACAGATTTAAAATCTTGTAATCTCAAATGCAACCAATCATAGCGAGCTTCAAGAAGTATTATGGTTTTCTGGTGGTCATATCTTTCTTTTAAACTATTTCAAAGGACAAGTGGATCTTTAACAGCCAAATATTCAGTCTTTAGTCCTTCATGGAGGTGATGGCGAAGAAATATTATAGCTTTGGCCTTATCTTGACTAGATGTTTTATTTCCTTCATTAATAGTTTCACTAAGGCTTTTGCATCTAAGTGTATTTCAGCATCTAATATCCAAGATAAATAGTTTTTTCCAGTAATATCAAAAGCAAAAAATTCAAGTTTTGCAAGGTTGGACATTGATGATATAGCTACAATATAAATTTAATATAAATATCAGTAGTTCCTTAACAAATTTTCAAGCAAATATAAGTAATCACTTAACAAAAATTTCAAGCATAACATAACAAGAAAAAAACTCAAATAATTACAACAATTTAGTCATAAAATGAATTACAAGTAATTTGACTATGTTAGAAGGTTTTAACAAATTACGGGATTAGTGGAACCCTTAAAAAAATGAAACAAGTTATAAACGTAAGTAATTTTATCATGATGGACATCATGATAAAATGTATTACATGCCTTGATCCAAACTAACGAAAAATGCAAGGCTCTTGGATTATTTTGAGCATTCGTACTAATAACGTATTATAAAAAAAATAGATAAAAGATGAATATGAGAATATGAAGATTTCTATTGCATTCTATATTTCTCATCATATTTACAAATAGCATACTTCTCTCTCTATATATAGGGAGGTTAGACTCTTCATATTTTAATACATAAATAGAAAAGGGTTACAAGAATATGAAAGGTTTAAGGAAAATGAAAGATTAAAAGTTAAAAAGATAAAAGGTGAAAGGCTAAGGGAGATGAAAGGTGAAAGGTTGACCATCCGCTTAATAGCATTTATAACATTCACAATTTTTTAGGATTGTAATCAATGAAGATGTGTTTCAAATACATCAATTTTTAAGTTGTTAAATATGCACGAATATATTAATTTATAGTGAGAAGAATAAAATTAAGGAATTTTGCATTTGTTAATGAAAAATATTTATGCATTGATTACGTTGATTATAAAATCTTAAATATTTGTTTCCTTAAAATATTTCTCTATTATAGTAATTTAACTAGTATTATGCAGGGAATAATGTCAATATGTTTAAAATATTTTTTCTTTTTACTAATTCTATCAATCTTTTTTGTGGTAATTTTATTCCTTAATTTCGCCATTTTAATATTGTTTTTATAATTAATTTGCATTTGATTAGTATTAACAAAGGGCATTGATTACCTTAATTGCACAGTAAAAATATATTTTTCAATAATTTTATTTTTAATAACTAATTGCACTGTTTTATAATAAAGGGAATTTGACATTAACAAAATGTATAATTGGACCAATCATGCAGTTGCTAAAGGGCATTGACAAAAGATGTAAATTTTTGTATGATACCACTTATTATTGTATAGTATGTTATTAAATACAATTAAAATGTAATTTAGTCAATTCATTTTTTATTAAGTAATGTATAAAAATTGTTTAAAAAATAATGTATAAAGATTACCATGTAAAGTCTACTAATTGGAATTTAGGGTTTACAAATACCTAAAATAAAGTGGGTTACCATTAAAACATTTAATTAAGAATTCCATAAATTACGTTTAATATATATATATTGTATTTCTATATTTGTATTTATTTTAATTTATAACGACAAATGGCAAGAATTTAAGTATGCGATTACATTCCATTATTGTTTCTCCAAATTGCTATAATCATATATATATAAATTGACCCAAAATGGAAATAAACACTTCTAGGTAAGTTAGATTTTTCCAAGTCCCATGTTGAAATTAACAAATTAATTACCGTATGTGTGAAAAGTAACAAATTTTAAGTAATGTGGGAAGTATTTAATATTACTATGATATTTTTAATATTAAAATTTTAAAATAATACTATAATATTTTATAATAAAATAATAAATCTAAAATATACTTAATTTATTAATTATTTAAAAAGTAAATTTATAGATAATATCAAAACTAACAATTTTTAAATAATGTGATAAGTATTTAATATTACTATAATATTTTTAATTTTAAATATTTAAAATAAGGAAAAATATTTGGTACACTTTGCCTATAGGTTTTAAAATCCAAAAGTAAGGTTAAGGGGTTGACAAGTCTACTATAGGGTACAATAAAATATTAAAAAATAAATATTTTAAATAAAGAGATATGTGTCACTTTTTAAGATTGCTTGTGGAATAAAAAGAGTTTCTTGACATTGTACCAAATTCTAACCCTTAAAATAATATTATAATAAAATAATAATTATAGATATATACTTAAATTCTTTTTAAAATTATTAATTATTTAAAAACATTTAATTACTTTTAAATTATTTTAAAAAATATTCAATTATTATATTGAAATATAATTAACTTATATGAACTTTAAAAAAAGGTTAAACACATTTTAGAAAGGAGAAATTATTTGGCTCACTGTTGATTGACAGGTTCGAATACAAAGTGTCACCTCAACTCCAAAACTAACTACGAACAAATTTCAACTAAGTTATAAAACTAACACGATTAAAATAGCCAATTATGTTTTCTTAATCATACATAACTTAGTTTGCGTAACACTAGAAACAACTTAAAATATTTGACTAATTGATCCGCCAAACTAAAACGCAACAGTTACAAATTCTTAGCTTAAGTTATTATCACGCAAACTTACGAGAACATTAGCAATATTGGTTTTGCTACATTTAAACAATTATTCATCAGGGAATTTAATATATCAAGTTCATACGTAGATACAAAGATTCAGACCCTGAGGTTCGGCCTCAAGGTCGCCCAACTATATGCATGTCACAAATGAGAACACAAGTTCGTCCACGCTTGAACGAATTATGGCTTGATCCCTCTTTAGCTTCTTATATAAACCATCATACCTAGATAACACAACAAATACTAAGTAAGTTCTAATGAACTTAGTGAGTTTCCAATATAATATACCTTTAATGAAATATAAGTAAAAACTTCATGGTTTTGATCTCTTGTTTGACATCGCTTGCACAAGTAGGATTCAGACATTCTTCCTAGTGTACTTCTTTCCTTCCTTACGTTGGCTCATCTTGAGAATTTGTACACCTTTTGCATTAACATAACCCTCTGTTACTACCGTTCGTACTATAGGCTACAATGCAGATTGATTTTTACCTTTCCATTTGTATTGATTTCCTGTAAGATGGAACATTACCTCTTTGCCAGTAGAACATATGTGAGTTACCTTAGCAATTGCTATCATTGTGGATTAACGTGCAACAGATTAATTCCAAGAAGACTCATACATGGAGATTCATACTTGGAGAATTCTATTACATGCAAATTTACACTTAAAGTCGTTTATACACGAACTTGAGCTTGACAAACATATACTTGTAGACCTTACTTACGAACATTTATAAGAGGAGTCATAATTGCAAATTTATACACACGGGTTCTCACTTGTAACTCCATCTTAAATAATAGATGTTGTCAGACTCTTGTTTGGCGAATCGCCACTGTAGACTCTTGATTTAAAGCTAGTCCTTGGCAGACTCTTATATGAAGAAGATCCTTGCGATTTTGGCTTAATATAACTAATTCATACAAACTCTCCTAGCTTGAATATAAGAATAAGCCCATGCGATCTCTTGCTTGGATAATAGTCCGTACTAACTCTTGTTAATGATAGACTATTTGAACTCTTAAACTCAAAACAAGGATATAAAATCAATAGACTACCATAACTTGATTCATAAAGATACATCTAGTGAATTATTATTCATACGAATTCATATTGAAGATTCATAAGTGTGAACTTATATGTGAAAGACTCAGACATGTGGATCCATAGACAAATATTTACATGTAGATGCAGATTAATATACGCAGATTGTTTTGTAGACTTTGGCATGAAGGAATTCCATATATAACTTTGTCATGAAACTCAGAGAATAGGTCTTGTGGATTGTCATGCGTAAAGATTCATAGAAGTAGATTCATGAATATGACGGACTCATACGTGCGGATAATGTCGAGAACTTCGTACGGTGAATTCCCACGTATAACTTTGACATAAAACTTAGAGAATAAGTCCAACGGACTTTCATAACTTAGATATGCCATGAACATGGACTTGCATACACATATGAGACGTTAAGCCTTAGACTCTACAGAGTCTCATACTTTAAAGAACCCACATAGGATTATCATACACATGTGCAAATATATCTCCATACAATCCAACCGAACCTTTGCAAAGTTGAAAACCATATGTATACATTCTCCGTGCACTTTAGCAGTGTTGGGAAATGTACCCATATTGTAGTAAACATGTAATTGTTTTCTATTTATTTGAATGATGGATAAATAATAAAAGTTAATTTCACTTTCACTATTATGTCTTTTGTATTTATGTCTTTTATATTTTGCATGCATAGCGAAATTGTGATAAAAAATATTAGCTCATTGATTGTCTAAAGTTCTGGCACTGTAAAGAACGTTTACATTGCGAGAAAGACAACTTACTTAAGTAGATAATCTAAATGAGCCCGTAATCCCATAAAAGAATCAAGGTGAACATTTGATTCAAATACTGAAAAAGATTATTATGTAGTCTATAATTCCAATTGGGGAGATGGCTAGTATTGGCTACTGGAGCAGTTGACTCCACAAGTAGAGACATAGATGTATTCATTGGTAGAATGGTACATTGGACTCGACCCAAGATGAATTAATTCTAAACCTATTTTTGAATTAATTCACTTGTAATGTTCATGTTGTGATTTACCTAAATCCCGAGTTAGTCATTAACCAAGCATATGCAACTCATGTGCTTTGATATAAATGGAGGCTTATGCTCTAAAGATGATCAAGCCCATAGCCGATATGTTGGGTACATTAACAAAATGTATAATTGCACTAATCATGCAGTCGATTCATGGGCTTGAAAATCAAATTGGACAACTTACCAAACTTATTTTGGAAAGACCACAAAGTAGTTTACCTAGCAACACTGAAAATAACCCAAATGAGCAAATCCACACCATCACTATTCGAAACGTAGAAGGGTTAGTCGAGCCTAAAAAGAAGTCAAAGCTATAGTTGTTGTGAAAAGTGATGAGGTTGAAGAAAGTAAGAAAGAACATAAGCCGATAATTAAATACTACAAACCACGAGTTCCATATCCAGCAACATTGAAGAGATACCACATAAAAGAACAATATGGTAAATTTATTGAACTCTTAAAAAAATTGCACATTAACTTACTGTTTGTTGAAACCCTTTCGCAGATGCCAAAGTATGTAAAATTTTTAAAGGAGCTGTTAACAAATAATAGGAAGTTAAACGACCTGTCGGCTGTGGAGTTCAATGCAGTTTACTCAGCCATTCTCCAAAATAAACTACCTAACAAACTTAAAAATTCAGGGAGTTTTACAATCCCTTGTCTCATTGGTAGTTTAAATGTTGAAAAAGCTTTGGCTGATTTTGGGGCTAGTATAAATGTCATGTCTTATAAGATGTTCAAACAACTTGGTCTTGGGGAACCCAAACCCACTAGAATGAGTATTCAATTAGCGGATAGATCAATTAGATATCCTAAGGTTATTATTGAGGATGTATTTGTGAAAGTCAATAAATTTATATTCCTTATTAATTTTGTTGTATTGACATGATGAGAATATTAAGCTACCCATGATCTTAGGTTGACCCTTTTTAGTCATTGCTAGAACTGTTATTGATGTGGGTACTGATGAACTTGTGCTTCATGTAAGTGTTGAAAAGATTATTCTTCAAGCACGTGATTTTGTGAGAGTCCCTGGCAAGCTAGATGATACTAATTGTTTTGTTAATGTTAATAATCATGTGGCTCAATGTTCTTTGCAGGAAATCCCTCATGAAAACATGTTGGAGTCATATTTTATTCAAAGTGATAGAACTCAAGGGACAAGTGAAGAGTGGATGGTGCAACTCAACGAACTAGATGAATGACAAACAAAGGTTGATGAGAAACTGAGAAAGCAAAAGGAAGTAACAAAGCAACGACATGATGTGCATGTAAAGAGAATGAACCAATTAAAGTTGGGGACAAAGTACTGTTAGACAAATCGGATCCACGGATTTTCCTTCAGAGTTTAAGCTAACAAGGTCTAACCCATGTGTGGTAAAAATCGTCTTTCCATATGGAACCATTAAGAAAACACATCCTGATTATAGCACATTTAAAGTAAACAATCATGGTCGAAAACTTTATTTTGTTGGCAATACTGATAACGAGAGAGAAGAGCTTTGACTTCAAGATCCGCCTTAACCATGAGCTTAACAAGGAAAGTCAAGCTTAGACTCTAAATAAGCGCTTCTCGGGAGGCAACCCAAGTGTTTTTGTTTTTATTTATGTATTTTACTTTCATGTTATCTTTTAAGAATTAAAAAAATTAAAAAATTTGAAAAAAATAGTACATTTATTTTTATTACCTTAAAAAATTGAAAAAAGTGAAAAAAATTTGGTCTACATGGTCTGGGGTGATCCACACGGCCTTGACACACGGGCGTGCATCAGGCCGTGTGCATACTAGAGCTAATTTTTTTCAATTTTAATTTGACCCACACAGGCACAGAAAGTTACATGGACTTGAGACATCTCACACGGCCTGTCACACAGGCGTGTGGTAGACCGTATCACTTACACGGGCTTGCACATGGGTGTAGGAGAAGTGAAGGAGCATCGCACACGACCTAGACACACGGGCGTTAGCTAGGCCCTATGGTTACTGGGTTTGTTTTTCTCATTTTTGAATCACACACGGTCTAGGTGATTTCACATGGTCTATCTACACAGCCGTGTGGCACAAATGGCTATGTGGCTCACATGGCCTGGCACATGACCTTGTACTTCTTTTTCCTTTTTAAAGCTAGTTTTTTTCTTCTTCTTTTTTTTCCTTCCTACCCCAATGAAAGTGATTTCATTTAGTTTTTATATTTTATTTATTTTTATTTTTATTTTTTAGTTTTAGTTTTAGTTTTTGTTTTTAGTTATTTTATTTAATTATGCACCATAGTTTTATTGTTTTGTCAATTGTTTTTCTATTTTTTTTCTCTTTATCTTATTTATTTTTGTCTATCTTCTTATTAGTTTTCTCGGAAACATGTACTTCATTTAAAATCATCCACGATTCTAGTTTGTAATATTTTGACAAGTTCATCCAAATTCAAGGCAGTTTCAGTTCTCTTCCTCCTTATGCTATTGTACTTATTCTGTGATTTTAATTGTTTGTACATTGAGGGCAATGTACATCTTAAGTGTGGGGAGGATTTTATATGTTTATGTGATATAGCCCCTGAATTATTGTTTGTGTTTAAGTAATTTATTCGAACCTAATTTTGAAGTAACTTCTTTTAATTTGGATTTTTTATTTATTCGGTTTTGGAATAATTTGTGGATTTTTGTGCATTGCCTGATTTAGACTTTAAGACACAAGAGAGTCAAGCATGATAATTTGTGTAACACCCCTAACTAGTCACTGTTGCTGGATTAGGGTTACGGAGCATTACCATACAATTCCATACAATTAATATCAAAATATATCACTAATGTCATTCATCATTAATTAAATAAAACTCATTAAAAACCTATCAAACATATGCATTTGGGTCTTAAATCGGGCCTTTGAGGCCCTAAAAACAGTTTAGAAATGATTTGGGACTAAATCAAAATAAATAAAAAATTTTGGGAAAAAGTTAAAAAATCTGAAAATAGGGGTCACATGGCCGTGTGGCTAGGCTGTGTGACATAGCCCAGACTGTGTAACAATCGAACAAAGGGACACACGGTCGTGTCCCAACCTGTGTCACAAACCATGTAACTCACTAATTTGGGTCACACGGCCGTGTCGCAGGCCGTGTGCCAAACCGTGTAACTCACTGACTTGTGAGACACAGCCGTGTACAAGGCCGTGTAACATACTAACTTGATACACACGGCCATGTCTTAGGCTGTGTGAAATTTACACCAAAAAAAAAAGTGACACACGACCATGTAGCCAGGCCATGTGACAGCCCGTGTCTCAGGCCATGTGCTCCATAATTTGACCCTAAAATCAAGTCATTTCAAGGCCAAAACATATCTATTCAACCACTCCATTTGTGTACACATTCAATAGACCTAAGCATCATTCAAACACATCTAAATATACCAATTCAATCAACTTATTTCATCTAACCAATATGTCATTCAAAGGCACCACATTTATACCAAAACATCATTAACTATAGTAAAACAACATAGCCATATTTCAAACACAAAACCTAGTTCATTTAACTACCAATTGACATCAATTTAACCATTCACATTTCACCACAAACATACCAAAAGGACCATTCGCATTCTTTTAGCTACACGATACTTCTCACATGAGCTGTGAAGAATCCGTAACAAATGCAGGACCTTAGCCATTAATAGGACATTCAAGACCAACACCCGAAACATGAAATCCCTAATGACGTGTATTCGTATCCTAAGAATTCTTAAAGTTCAAACGAATCATTTATCCGTCAATTACTCAAAGCATCGATACACATGCATTTTCAAGTCAGTTTATAACTAACACAATATAACCGGTAATCAATTCAAACTATCATTAATAAGATTATAATTTTATACGAACTTACCTCGACAACTATGGTTGCAATAACCGAATTGAAGTCTTAGTCCAAAGCTTTACCTTTTCCCCGATTTAAATCTTGTTATTGTTTATCTTAATCTAAATAAGTAATTTCATTCAATTAAGCACTTCAAATAACTTCAAGTACTCAATTCAATCAAGAATTCACATTTTCATGAAATTATAGAATTACCCCTCCTATTTTAACTTTTTCACAATTTAGTCCTTACGCTTGTAACTTGAAATTTAACTATTTTAACCCTCAAAAAAAGTTAGCCAATTCTTCCCTATATCTATATCAATCCATATTTTTCTCATTTCACTCAAAATTCATGAAATTTATCATTTAAATAATTTGATCCCTAAACCCTAAATTCATCAAAAACCATTTAACAAAACAAGTTTATTTAACAACCAATAGTAATAATCTATTAATTAACACCAAAACACATTCAAAAAAATCATGGTAAGTCCCTAAACCTTTAACAATTTTGCAAATTAACCCCTAGGCTAAGTAGATTAAGCTAGAACGAGTTCCAAAACATAAAAATTGCTAAAAACGAGACACAATCTTACCATGCAACGCTCCTATGTTAGCCGAACCTTAAAGCCATGAAAATGGTGTTTATTTCCTTCAAATTTTGGTGGAGAAGAAAACTAATGAAGATGATTCTAATTTGTTTTATTTTAGTTTAAGATTTAATTATTTAATTACTACTTTAACTTTAGTTATTAACTTACAAAACAACTAAATCATGTCCATATTTGTCCACCTTCAACATATATGGTATAGTTACCATCTAAGTCCATTATTTTACCTTTCCATAGCCATTTAACCCTTTTGACTAATAGAACCCTACTTTTGTACATTTTTCAATTTAGTCTTTTTTACCTAATTAACCATTTAAACTTCAAAATTTCTTAACGAAACTTTAATACAACCTTAATATAATCACATAAAATTTAAATAATAATTAAAATATTTACTCACTTGTCAAAATTGTGGTCCCAAAACCACTGTTTTTGACACCACTGAAATTGGGTTGTTACTAGTTGTTTTTCAGAAATTATAATTTTACATTGCCTCCCTGAACTAAAAATTTATTTTGAAATTTTAAATTTGCAAGTTTGACATCAAAACTATAAATTTTTTGTGAGCTTTTGAGCCTATAGAGCATATATTTTATTTCGTCTCCCCTGTCTTCACAAGAAAGATCTTTGTAAGTAGGGGTGTGCAAAATTCGGGTAAAACCAAATTCGGTCGGTTAACCGAATTTTTTCGACCGGGAGTCGGTTAATTATTTTTTGATTTTTCGGTTAACGGTTAATTCAGTTCGAAACCGGTCGGTTAACCGAATTTTTTCGGTTTAACCGAAAAAATTAATAAATAAAAGTATAATATATAAATAGGCCCACTATTCACCTAAACCCAATCCAAACCCAAGTATTCAACCCAACCCAACCCAACCCAATCATAAAAATTACAAATAATTTAATAAATAAAAATAAAATTCTAAAACTAAAACTAAAACTAAAACTAAAGTCTAAAAGTCTAAAAATAATTTAATTATGTAGTGATTCAATTCGGTTAATTCGGTTAATTCAGGTAATTCGGTTAATTCAGGTAATCCGGTTAATTCGGGTAATCCGGTTAATTCGGGTAATTTTTCACTAAAATAAAAAATATATAATTTTCATTTAATTCAGTTAACCGACCGAATTAACCGAAAAATTTCAGTTCGGTTAATTTTTTTAAAAAAATTTTGGTTCGGTTAACGGTTAAAAATTTTGAAATGTCGGTAAATTCAGTTAATGTTATTTCGGCTCGGTTAACCGAATGAACACCCTTATTTGTAAGTACTTTTACACAATATGCCATCTACTTCTTCATAAAACCAACATGCCATCTAGCAGATCCGTACTTACCTTTTGTATTTGTGTTCGCTGACTGTGGCGGAAGACTAACAGGTAGGGGTGGAGGTGTAGCATTGGATGTATAGAAGGGATACAATTCCCAGCGGAAATAACAGTTAGGCCTACGAACATAACCTCCTTTCTTCCCATGGCAACATGCTTTAAAGTAACTTACGGATAGGCTGAGGCAGGAATCACAATCCTTGTGTGATAAATCTGGAGTGCACTGCATTCGTGTATATATCTTTTGGTATTCCCCAAAATCTGCTTCCCCATTTGCAAACTTAAGAGGAGAAGTGCCGTTAGAAGCCTTTTCCCCCACTCTGTCCATCAAACTCTCCCAAGCTGTATAAAATTGTGTTAAGTTCGACGTGATGTCGTCATTATTAAAGCCTGCCTTAGGGGGTTCTAGCTCCAGGGTTCCATAAAATGAGCGATCTGCATAGTGCACATGACATGGACTCCTCGCATATGAAAGGGCTTCTTTCTGGTTGGGACAACTAGTGACGAGATTGTGGATTGAGCGATAGATACATTCATAACAAGCCTATGGACTAGAGTCTCCTCTGCACATAGCAAGAGTGTAAACTTTGTTGGAGTTTTGGCCAATACTGGTAGTAAGGAAACCACCTTTTGTAGAGACATTAGATGGGAGAGAAGCAAGAATAAGGTCCCGGTTTTTACCATATTCGCTATTCGTAGAGAAATTACCAATGTCATAACATTTTAGGAGAGCCTCAACAAGAGTGATGCCGATGAGAAGATAGGAGAGAATTAAAGAAAGAGCTGTAAGTTGAACCCACATTTTAAGGTTGTATGATTTGAAAGAAATGAAACCTAAAAGAAACAAGTGGGAACTTTAAATCCAGGTTTTTCATGGCTGAGATGAGATGGGAGTTTCATTGCCTCGAGTAGAAGTCAAAAGTCATAGGAAACTTGGTTTTTAATTCCTCAGTCTCAGCTGTGTAAGAGAGACAGGTCTAGTTAGTAGACAATCTCCTTTAGGAAGACAGATGAAAGTATCTATATGTTCTAACCAGTGGCGGGCTTGTTAAGGAATCCAAAAGAAGACTGCTACTAATTAGACATGTGAGACTCAGGAATGAAAGACTAAGGTTTCCAGTGACTTTTGCCTTAATGGGCGCTCTTGACAACTTAAGGCAAGGAAACAAAAACCACAAAGAAAACTCTCCTCTCTGCCAAGTAAAATGTAGATTAAAAGTTCCCCCTTCTATTTTTGGATTCATTCGGTTTCTATTCCCATTTCTTTACTTGCAGTATGGGCCAAAACTCCACAATCACAAAAGGTAAGTACGTATGTGGTAGATGCCGTGCTAGTTTCATGAAGAAATTGGGTTAAAGTACCTAGAAAGCCCTTTTCTTAGCTGCAGATTGTATTACTGTTTTGTACTGAAAAAAGAGATAAATTAACACTTATATATTTTGAAAGGTGTAAATTAATTTATTGTTATAATTTTCTATTTATGAAACATAATTTTTTATGGGTAAATTAAATTTTTCAAATTAAATATTTTAGTATCTCTAAGTAAATATGAGCTATTTTATTGGTTTAATAATAAAATTAGCCCTTTAATGTTCTGATTCTATCAATTTAATCTTAAATATAAATAATTAAACAAATTTAGCTCTCAATGCTTACAAAATTTGTCATTTTAGTTCCACTTCTAAAAATTCAATAAATTTTACGCTCAACATTTACAAAATCTATCAATTTAGTCTTTAACTCTAAAAATTTTAAAATTATTTAAAAAAAATTATTTTTAGCTCTTTATTACCTACCGACTAACTATGATGACAATGGGATTGTTTTTTGCCTGCCCCACCCTGATCTAATGCTTTATCGCTATGCCTCGAGCTTGACCCACCCCAACTTTAAAAAAAATTAACCAGCTCCGAACTCAAGCCCAAACCCAAAAATTAATAGCATACTCAACTTCGATACGGCTCAACCTGAATTTAATTTAGTTATTTTATTTTTTGTGAAAATGTGATTAATTAATTTTTTTTAAAAAGGGTAAGCAACCAAAATAACCACTTTTGTTTACTTCAGGTTACATTTTAGTTACTTATGTTTGGAATGTTACGTTTTAGTCACTTATGTTATTGTATTGTAATATTTTAGTCACCGAGCCATTAATTGTCGTTAACCGTGTAATGATAAGCTGACGTGGTACGTTAAATCATAATTTCAAACAAAAATTTTAGGTTAATTTATACAATCGATCTCCATATTTTTTCGTTTTGAGCAATTTAAAGTTTTCTTTTATGTTCTTTTAACTTTCTCTTCTTCTTTTTTCCATTCTCTTCTGCTTCTCCCTTTGTTTTCCTTCATTCTCCATTTCTTTTAACATAGTTTTTCTATATTTTCCATTTGTTAAAACTAGTCCCTTATACTTTTTTTTGGAACAATTTAATATTTTTTGAGTGAGGTGAGCTTATAGACTAGTTTTAACAAATAAAAACATAGAAAAACTACGTTAAAAGAAATGAAGATGGAGGAAACATTGGGAGAAGCAAAGAGAATGAAAAATAAATAAAAAAAATGAAAGTTAAAAGAAAATAAAAGAAAAAAAATTTTAATTGCTCAAAATGAAAAAGTATAGAAACCAATTATAGAATTTAACCAAAAAAGTTCGTTTGAAATGATGATTTAACATGCCATGACAGCTTACCGTTACACCGTTAACAACAATTAATGGTGTTACAATACGATAACGTAAGTGATTAAAATGTAACATTTCAAACACAAGTGATTAAAATGTAACCTGAGGCAAACAAAAATAACTATTTTGGTAGTTTACCCTTTTAAAAATGAAAGATTTACACAAATATATTTATTTTTTTGTAAAAATATGATTAATTAAATTTATATTTATCTCTAGAATTGTATGTTAATGTATATTTACACAAATATTATGAGTACAACACATAAGAAAAAACAAGGAACAAATGTTCCTTTAATAAATTATTAAATTAAGAACATAGGAAATGGGGAGGTGAAAGGAACTAATATAGAGGCGGTAGAATAAAATTATTAGTGATAAATTTTAGAAATTTTTTTAATTTAAATAACATTAAATATGTGTAAAGGGCAATTTCATAAATATTTGATAGAGGTAGGTTGTTTTTATTCTAAACTCGACTCTGACCCGACCCCACTATTTTTAAAAATTAACCTGCCCCGCCTCAAACTCAGACTTCAATAAAAAAACTTGACCCTATTGGGTCGAATAAACTTAGAACCCATTGAATTCAGAATTTTTTTCCATACCTATGGCTAACCCATGTAAAATATTTAAAAAGAGAGAGAGAGAGAGTACTCTCTTTTAAGTTGCTTGCAAAAAAACTCTAAAAAATTGGGATAACACACAAAAAATTTAAGTTTCAAAAAAAAGGCATTAAAATATTATCTAATTGGGTAGTAATGTAGCCAATTATTCCAAATCAATTGGTTTGATCTAATGTGAATCCAAAGTTATATTAAAAATTTTGGTTGCAAGTGACTTGAAAGAAGATACTCTTTTTTTTTAATACCTTACATAAGTTAGCCGATAGGTTATAAATGGTTAAAAATAAACCTCTTTTAAAATATTTTTAATTTTAGAGTTTGGACTAAATTGATAGATTTTGTAAATGTTAACGAAAAATTTATTTATTTTTAAAAATTAGAACTAAAATGAAAATTTTAAATATTGAAGGCTAAATTTGTTGATTTTTTATATTTTGGATCAAATTGATAGAATGTGTAAATATTAGAAGGCTAATTTTGTTACTAGACCAATAAAGAAAACCTCACATCATGTTAGAAGGATTAAAATATTTAATTTCAAAAATTTAGTGATTAAATAAAAAAATTAATAGTTAGGTGATTAAAATAAAATAAAAATATTGTTGGTGGGATTTTATAGTTTACCCATAAAATAATAATTTTCAACATAAGATAATCATATCATATCATTGATATTATTTTTATAGATAAGATAATCAGTTCTTGTACCTAAATTATTAATTTATTTATATTAAAAGAATTTATTCAAATCAAATTTAAATAAAAATTACAAATAAATTATCCTTTGATCATTAACAACTTTAATACTCATTGCTTTGCTTTGAATTAGTATATACTTAAAACTCTCTGTAAACCCAAGGTAAGGTTATCTTAACCATTTTGACTTTCGCCCACAATGGATTATTATAATCTAAACTTGGGAAAATGAGAAAGAAGAAATAGAAATGTCAATCAAAATAGCTGAATCGCCTTCTGTTGAAGCCGTGGCCTGCATTGCAACAAAGAACCAACAAGAACAAATTGGTCAAAGACCAACAAAGACAAATTGTACAATTTTAGTCGCTATACTGCTTTTGTAGCAAAGAAATGGAGTTGGTTCAGTTATAAAATTATTTTTGAATATTTTGTTCCTATGGAACTTAGCCTAAATCTTTGTAATGAGTTAGCTAAGTTAGTAGGAAAGATTGATCGATGTAATAGCCGGTATGCCGACTTTCTTTTGTATACAAGTTGCTATATTTTTAGTAAGTATTAAGTAAGAGCAGTTAAATTAGTAGGTAACTGTCAAATACTTTTGTAACCTTCATATATTCAAAATTTGAATGAAATTATGATGATTTTCGATTACAAATTTTCTTCTTTGAGTTCTTTTCTTTTGTTTTTCTTTCATTCGATTTTGCTTTCTTTACTCGCCATTGCCATTTATCCAACAAATGGTATCAACAACTTTTCGTCTTTGAGGGCCTTGGTTGTACAATCGTCACTAAGCAAATTGTGTTTGAAACAAAAGAAGAAGAGGTTGTTTTGCTTGTGAAAAATGAGTTTTACACCACCTCCTCCACTGCCTTTCTTGGAGAAAATTACAACATCTGGCAAAGTGAAAATGAGAACATACCTGCAGGCACACGACCTGTGGAATGTTGTTCTCAATGACATTGAGCCACCACCACTAAGAGCTAACCCGACTATAGCCCAGATTAGGCAGCACAATGAAGACTGTGCCAAGAAGTACAAGGCTATGTCGTGCCTTCAAAGTGGAGTTTCTGATGTTATTTTCACAAGAATAATGGCTTGTGACACTCCAAAGCAGGCCTGGGACAAACTCAAGGAGGAGTTTCAGGGGTCTGACAAGACCAGCAACAAAGAATGATCAACATGAGAAGAGATTTTGAAAACCTCAAGATGAAGGACTCAGAAACCATCAAGCAGTATGCTGACAGAATCATGGCAACTGTCAACAATATAAGGCTGCTTGGGGAGGAATTCAGTGACCAAAGAGTGGTTGAGAAGGTCATAACAACCTTGCCAGAGAAGTATGAAGCAAAAATTTCTTCTCTGGAAGATTCAAGGGACTTGTCAACAATCCCTTTGACAGAGCTTATAAATGCTCTTTATGCTCAAGAGCAGAGAAGGGCAAATAGGCAGGAGGACCACCATGAAGGAGCTTTTCAGGCTAGAAGCAGAGAAAGCTCAAGTGCAAACTTAAATGTCAAAGGCAAAAAGCCTTGGACCGAAGAAGAAGAAAGAACTCATCAAAGGAAGTTCCCACCTTGTGTCCATTGTAAGAAGACTACTCATCTTGAGAAATACTGCTGGTATGAGACCGGACATTCAATGCGAGCACGCAAGCAATTTGGCCACATTGAAAAGGTTTGTAAGAGCAAGTCAAAACACAACCACAATTTCAAAGCCAAGCTCAAGCTGCAGAAGAGGTTGAAGCACCGAAGAGCATGTTTTTCAAAGATCATGCTTTGCAAGCTCGAGCAAGGTTAGCAAAATTTGGTGATTGACGATGGATGTACCCACCATATGGCTCTGAGAAGAGTATATTCAAGGAGCTTGACACTACCTTCAAGTCCAAAGTCAGAATTGGCAATGGTGAGCTACTGGAGGCAAAAGGAAAGGCAAGGCCTTGATAAGCACCAAGTCGTATTAAAACCATTTCGAGGGTTCTTTATGTACGACATTGACCAAAACTTGCTAAGTGTTGGCCAGCTATTGGAGAAGGGCTACTCTCTGATTTTTGAAGGCAAGAACTGTTTGATCAAAAATGCTGCTGGTGAAGTGTTGACTACAGTGGCTATGCAAGACAGAACCTTCATTGTGGATGTGAATCAACTGCAAGCCAAGGCATATGCATCTCAGTCTGATGAGACAGACTTGTGGCACAGGAGGATGGGGCATGTGAACTACAATTCACTGAACATGCTGCACAAAATGGATTTGGTCAGTGACATGTCCAAAATTGAGCCAAAGGATGCTGTATGTGAGGTCTGTCAGCTAGGCAAACAGACCAGATTACCCTTTCCAGTCAACAAGGCATGGAGAGCACAAGGGAAGCTTCAGCTTATTCATACAGACATCTGTGGACCAATGAAGACTACCTCCTTAAATGGTAGCAGGTACTTTGTACTCTTCATTGATGATTATTCAAGGTTCTGTTGGGTAAATTTTTTAAAGAATAAGTCAGATGTTTATGATTTTTTCTGCAAATTTAAAGCTTTGGTTGAAAACCAAGCAAATTGCAAACTGAAATGTTTGAGGTCTGACAATGGTTCTGAGTATGTATCTCAGAAGTTTCAAAAATTGTGTGATGAAGCTGGAATCCAACACCAATTGACTACTGTATACACACCACAGCAAAATGGTGTCTGTGAAAGGAAAAACAGAACAGTCCTTGATATGGCTAGGTGTTTGTTATTTGAGGCTAAAATGCCTAATGCTTTTTGGGCTGAAGCTGTGAATACAGCTGTTTACTTGTTGAATAGACTGCCAACTAATGCAGTCAAGGGTAAAACACCCTTTGAAGCCTGGTTTGGACAGAAACCATCTATCACACATTTGAAGGTATTTGGTTGTCTATGTTATGTGTTGGTACCTGAGGAGAGAAGAACCAAGTTGGACAGGAGGTCCATGCCAGGGGTGTTTGTTGGCTACAGCAATACAAAGAAGGGATATAGAATTTTTGATCCACTAACTAAGAAGGTTGTAGTGAGTAGGGATGTAAAGTTCAATGAAGAAAACAGCTGGAAATGGGATGGAATTGAAGCAAATTTGCCTGAGGTAGATCAGAATGACATTGATTTGCAGCAAGTTGACATTGAAGCAGTCATTGAAGATAGTTGTGATGATGAATCTGTTCGAGGCACTAGGACATTAGCTAATATTTATGAAAGATGTGCAGTAACTCTACTAGAGCCTTCATGTTTTGAAGAAGCTGCAAAAGAAAGGTGCTGGCAAGAGGCTATGGAAACTGAATTGAGAATGATTCAGAAAAATGACACTTGGGAGCTTGTTGATAGACCTGAAAATAGAAGAATCATTGGTGTAAAATGGGTCTTTAGAACTAAAAACAATGCTGATGGTACTTTGAATGCATACAAGGCCGATTGGTTGTGAAAGGGTATAGTCAAGCAAAGATGGGGTTGATTTTTCGAGACTTTTGCACTGTTGCAAAGGTCGGACACTATCGATCTTGCTTGCTTTGGCAGCTCAAAAGCACTGGAAGGTGCACCATTTAGATGTTAAGTCAGCCTTTCTAAATGGCTTTCTTAATGAAGAAATATTCATTGAGCAACCTGAGGGTTTTGAGGTCCTTGGTGAAGAACATAAGGTTTACAAGTTGAAAAAGGCCTTATATGGTCTAAAACAGCTCCAAGAGCTCGGTATGAGAGGATTGATGGCTACCTAGCAAAGCTCGGGTTCACAAAGAGTGTCGGTGAGCCTACACTCTATGTTAAGAAGGATCGAAGGAAACCTTGCTAATTGTTTCCTTGTATGTTGATGATCTGCTAGTCATTGGCTGTAAAGATGAACTGATAGAAGACTTTAAGAAGCAGATGCAACATGTCTTTGAGATGACTGACCTTGGTCTAATGACCTATTTTCTTGGTATGGAAATCGACAAGGAAGTGATGGTATTTTCATAAGTCAACAAACATTTGCTTCCAAGGTGCTTGAAAAATTTTGCATGTCGAAATGCAAATCACCACTACACCGCTTGCATTGGGGAAAAATTATCAAGTGCCAGTGAGCATGATCGAGTAAATGAGAGAGCATATAGAAGCTTAATTGGTTGTTTGCTTTATTTAACAGCAACTAGACCAGACATTGTCTATGCTGTTAGTCTACTTTCAAGGTTTATGCACTGCAGTAATGTGGCACATCTGAAGGTAGCTAAAAGAGTGTTAAGATATGTCAAAGGAACCATCGATGCTGGTATGAAGTTTTGGAGGGCAAAGGAGCTGAAACTCTTAGGCTATTCGATAGCGATTAAGGTGGTCGATTGATGACATGAGGAGCACTTGAGTTACTTTTTCACCTTAGGATCGAGTGTTTTCAATTGGAGTTCAAAGAAGCAACAAATCATTGCACAATCTACAAGCAGAGGTGAGTATATCTCATTGCAAAGAAGATGAATCAAGCCATTTGGCTTAGGAAGATTTTGGGTGATTTAAATGAAAGTCAAATTCACCTCTTGAAATTAGAGTGGATAATCAATCACCGTGGCCATAGCTAAGAATCCGATCTTCCATGGTAAGACTAAACACTTCAAAATCAAATTCCATTTTGTTAGAGAAGTGAGCAATCGAGAGAGGTTAGCTTAATTCATTGCACTCGAAATTCAAATTTAGTGACATTTTAACTAAATCATTGGGAGCCAACCGATTTAATGCTTTGAAGGAAAGGATTGGTGTTTGTTGCATACAGTCCAAGGAGGAGTGTTGAAGCCGTGGCTGCATTGCAACAAAGAACCAACAAAGAACAAATTGGTCAAAAGACCAACAAAGAGAAATTGTACAATTTTAGTCGCTATAATTGCTTTTGTAGCAAAGAAATGGAGTTGGTTCGGTTATAAAATTATTTTTGAATATTTTGTTCCTATGGAACTTAGCCTAAATCTTTGTAATGAGTTAGCTAAGTTAGTAGGAAAGATTGATCGATGTAATAGCCGGTATGCCGCCTTTCTTTTGTATACAAGTTGCTATATTTTTAGTAAGTATTAAGTAAGAGCGAGTTAAATTAGTAGGTAACTGTCAAATACTTTTGTAACCTTCATATATTCAAAATTTGAATGAAATTATGATGATTTTCAGTTACAAATTTTCTTGCTGAGTTCTTTTCTTTTGTTTTTTCTTTCATTCGATTTTGCTTTCTTTGCTACTGCCATTGCCATTTATCCAACACCTTCACCCCATCTTCAAACTAAGAAGAAGAAAGCTTTGATCGTGATTGATGCCTTCCTTCAACCTCATTTCCTCTGTGCTTTTGTTTTTTACATCTTTGATCTCGCAGCCGAAGCCAACCCAAGTTTCTTATATAAGTTCTGTTATGACAAAGATACCACTTCCACAACAAACAGCACTTATGGGACCATCTCAATCTCCTCCTCTCTTTTCTTACCTCCAACGCCAACCGGATCGACGGTTTCCACAACACCACGGTGGGGCAACAACCACCCGACAGAATCTACGGTCTCTTCCTTTGTCGAGGGGATGTTACACCGGATGTTTGCCGAGACTGTGTGGCTACAGCTGCCAGGAATGCTACTAGTCTTTGTCCCGTGGAGAAAAACTCGTGATTTGGTACGATAAGTGCATGCTACGTTACTCGAATGAATCTATCTTTTCGACGATGGAAACCAGGCCTGGTGGGATCTGTATGGGATAACGACACTTTCACGGAAGAGGAAGACTTCGTTGACATAGTGGCGGTCTTTGGTGAAAGATGTCTCAAAAGCTGTACTGTTGAAGTCGAGGCAGCCAATGCTCCAATGGGTGCTAAAAAGTTATGCGACCAAAGTTTAAGCGAATCTTAGCGGGTCTCAAAAGCTGTACAGCCTCGAGGCTTGCTGATCAAGCAAAGCTGCTAGCGCTGCGGATATTTCCGATATTTCGTGGCTTGCAATTTATGTCTTGAGAGTGCTATTACAGAATTCTCAGATTGTTGTCGTCAAAAAGAGAAAGCAACTCGAGCAAGTTCATTGCTGCCTAGCTGCAATGTTCAATATGGATTAACCCCATTTTATAACAAAACTGCAGGGGAAGTATCCAGATCCAAGCCATCTCCTCTGCCACCAAGAGATTCAGGGAAAGGGAAGAGCTCATCACAGACAATTATTTACATTATTGTTCCAACGGTTGGTTTCTTAGTGCTTTTGTCAACATTTTGTTATTGCATTCTAAGAAGGAAAGCAAGGATGAAACCCTATTCGCTAAAGGACCAGAAGGGTACTGTGGCCGTTGTCTTATATGTTAGCATATGGTTAACAATTCATATTTGCTTTTTCTATTTTTTTTCATATAAAATTACCCTGTAATTAATGTCATATCAATCGTCTGTAGATAAAAGCAAGGCTAGAACCATGAATTCTTTACAATATGACATGAGCACTATTGAAGCAGCTACAGACAATTTCTCTGACGCAAACATGATTGGTGTGGGTGGATTTGGCAGTGTGTATAAGGTACAAGTTGGTAGTACAATTGTAGATTTGTCTAAATCCATTAACCATACAGCAATTTGGACTATTGAGGAATGCCTGTGGTATTCAATCAGGGTACACTTTCAAATGGACAACAAATTGCAGTGAAAAGGCTATCAAGAAGTTCTAAACAAGCTGCAGAGGAATTCAAGAATGAGGTTGCGTTGGTAGCCAAGCTTCAGCACCGGAATCTTGTGAGGCTGTTGGGATTTTGCGTTGAAAGAGAAGAGAGGATGCTCATCTATGAGTTTGTCCCCAACAAAAGCCTAGACTGCTTCCTCTTTGGTCTGCCCCTCTTCAACTTAAAGCTTTCACCAAAAGATACATATATGTTATGGATTAAACTGTTACTTATGGACATTGGTATTTCTTATTTTGAACAACATTTGATCTAGATTCTGTCAGTTCCATAGTCTTGATGCCGTCTTGTATGCAGATACTGAGAAGCAGAAACAATTAGATTGGCCAACACGTCTCAAGATAGTTAAAGGAACCGTTCGTGGACTTCTATATCTTCATACAGATTTAAGGCTCAAGATTGTACATCGTGATCTCAAGCCAAGCAATATCTTATTGGATGAGGATATGAATCCCAAAATATCAGATTTTGGAATGGCTAGAATTGTTGAAGAAAACCACAACCTCGAATATACCAAGAAGATTGTTGGGACATAGTAAGTTTCCCATCCCATAATCTTTATTTCAACAACTGATTAATAAGGTCTATGTTTCGGGAAAATTCCATAAAATTTCCTGTTTTAGTCAACATAAGCATACTAACAAATACCCCTCATCTTAGTGGTTATATTGCTCCAGAATATGCATTGCATGGGATATTCTCTTTCAAATCCGATGTGTATAGCTATGGCGTGTTGACACTTGAAATTGTTGGTGGCAAAACGAACACCAGTTTCTATAATCCTGAAAGTGCTGAGAGCCTTCTGAGCTATGTAGGTCCAACATGAAATTTCAATTTCATCATATAGTTTCCTATGAAGTGATAAAGCACCAATGTTGGGATCATTACAGGCTTGGAGATATTGGACAGAGAGGAGGCCGCTGGAGATAATGGATCCGACTTTAAGAGATTCTTATGTGAGTGATGAAGTCATTAGGTGCATTCAGATTGGTTTGCCGTGCGTCTAACAAAATCCAAAGTCAAGGCCGACGATGGCTAGAATTGTTCCCATGCTTAGCAGTTCTGATATTACTTTACCACCACCGCAACACCCTGCCTTCTTTTTCGGAACAAAGACAAGAGGAAGCACCTCAGAAGAAGAGATGGGATTGGATCGATCAACAAGGAAGTTCCAGTGCTCAACAAATGATGTATCTATCACCGAATTTTACCCTCGGTAGCAAGTTAAGTCCATTCTTTTGAAAAGAAAATTGATATAAACTGTTCTTCCATAAATTCTATGGAAAGGTTCTAATTTGAAGCTTTTTTGTTAATTATTACTACTTTTATTTATACCAAAGAAGAATTGAGTATCTAGACAAAGATACAGAAACTAAGCAATGCAAGTACTAGGTACCATCTTCGAACTTCACCGAGGATCTAGTTCAGAAATTGAAGCCTCGTTGACTGACACTTGAATGTTTTCTCGTTTAGATTGATTGGAGAGTGATGATGACTGAGACTTCGTTTCTGTCTCCATGGTGGAATGCATGGAAAATGCAGGTCTTGATGGCACTGGCAGTGAAATGGAATAGCTACTAAGCATGAGAACGACAGAGGCCATGGTTGGTCTAGAATCAATATTGTCTTGAACACAAAGCAACCCAAGATGGATACATCTCATTATTTCACTTCTGGAGCCATCCCTCAGGATTGGATCTACTACTTCCAAAGGAGTTCCTTCTCTCCAGTTTCTCCATGCCTGCAAAACTCGAGGAATGTGAACTTACATTGTGTTTTAGCAAATTCTAATCCAGTAATACGATAACCACAGTATGCAGCTTACATGGGTTAGAAGAGAGTCTCCCACTTCTTGGTTGGAGAAGCTACTGATTTTTTTACCACTAATGATTTCCAAAACCAATACTCCAAAGCTGTAAACATCAGATTTAACTGAATATTGTCCATGCCATGCATAGTCATGAGCCATGTATCCACTGTAGATAAATAAATCTTAATGAATGAATTTAAATGGTAGCTAAAACATCCTCTAGAAGAAGTGCTAATGCTTAGGATCTTTGAGTTTTAGATATCACAAAGTTAACAAATAACATATACAAACAGATCCTTCTTAATGCTTACTAGGTCCCAACGACTTTGCTTGTGTCAGCTCGAGTTTGATCAACCGTAAACAATTTCGCCATTCCAAAATCTGAGATTTTAGGATTCATCTCTTCATCTAACAATATGTTGGCTGGTTTTAAGTCACGATGGATGATTCGGTATTGAGAATCTTCATGAAGATAAAGAAGTCCCTTAGCTATTCCCTCTATAATTTTGTACCTCTTCTCCCAATTTAGTAGTGAACACTTTACTGGATCTACAAAATTAGAAAAATTCTACGACTTAAATGCATATTTAGAATTCAAAATGTTTATACTCGTGATTAGTCATGAACAGAATAGTAAAAACCAGAGTTCTGAAACTTTTCACCAATATAACACAACTTGAACTGTATCTGCCAAGACACGCAACCTAATAAATCAACAAGAATTCAATAGGTATAGTTTGAAAGGATCGATATCCCACCGAATATAAAGTTATCAAGGCTTAAGTTAGGCAGAAACTCGTAGATGAGAATCCTTTCCTTTTGTTCAAAGCTTAAACCTAGAAGCCTAACCAAATTCCTGTGTTGAAGCTTTGCCAATAACATCACTTCATTCTTGAATTCTTGTTCTCCTTGTCCCGAACTTTCAGACAGCCTCTTTACAGCTACTTTTCGTCCGTCTTCAAGCTGACCCTGGTGGTATTTGGAACAAAGAAGAATGATGGAAAACACCAAAGTTTATTTCCTAGTATTTCTTGGAAGCCATCAAACTGGAGGCTTCAATTTCATAAATTCAATCATTCTCTATTTTTTTCCTTCATTGAGATATTGGAAATTTTCAGAGGCCAAATCATGAAAAACCTTATAAACAGAACCAAATCCCCCTCGTCCAAGCAAGTTGGCGTCTGAGAAGTTGTCTGTTGCAACTCTTACAGCATTAAAGTCAAACTGCAATGCTTCCCCACGGATCTTGTTATCTGCAGCATAACAAAGAATCAATTAAGTTATAACAAATGAATAGGAGAGGAAAGCATCAAAGCTACTTAATGCTAACCACATCTTGATTTTTTTTTTTTTTGTTTCTAGATTTACATACTCGGTATATGGTTTCTAAAGAAGTACGAAACAATGCATAAACATGGCAAGGGGTCGATTTTTTGCGAAGTAGTCAAGTTAGGACCAAAGAAAAGAAAATCAAAGACCAACTTACTTTGATCATCCCGCTTTGTTTTTTTTATCCTTTTAAGGAGAACAGCAACTGCAAGTATGATAAGTACTGCCACCAAGATGACTATTGGAACAATTATAATGTCAATGGTATGGGATGAATGGCTGCCTCCGTCCCCTGCACAAGCAACAACTTTTCATTTACATCAATGTCTTCCTGAAACCAGCATGCCATCTAGCAGATCGGTAGTTACCTTTTTTGCTTGTAGAGTTCACTGACAGTGGCGGAGGACTAGCAGGAGAGGGTGGAGGAGATAAGGATGCAGCAGTAGAAGCATTGCGTTTATAAAAGGATACAAATCCCATCTGAACCAACAGTTAGGCTTCTGAACATAACCTCCCTGCTTTCCACGGCAACAGCTTTCATAGTTACTCACGGATTGCCTTAGGCAGGAATCACAGTCCTTGTGTGATAAATCTGGAATGCTGTAAAATCTGCTTCCCCGGTTGCATACTTAGTAGAAGACCCGCTGGAAGCCTTGCTAACCACTCTGTCCATCAAACTCTCCCAAATAGTATCAAATTGAGTTAAGTTGGAAGTGATGTCCGCCGTATTATAGCCTGCATCAGTGGGTTGTAGCTCCAGGATTCCGAAAAAGGGGTGGTTTGCATAGCGTGCAAGACAAGGAGGATCACCTCCCCATGAAAGGGCTTCTTTTCGGTTGGGACAGCTAGCTATGAGGTCCTGGATTGAGGCATTGAGACATGTATAACAACCGTTCGGAGTAGAGTCTCCTCTGCACATACCAAGAGCGTAAATTTTGTTGGAGTCTTGGCCGATACTGGCAGTAAAGAAACCACCATTTGCAGAGACATTAGGTAGGAGAGAAGCGAGAATAAGGTCTCTGTTTTTGCCATATGTACTATTAAGGGTGAAATTACCAGTGTCATAGCATCGTAGGTTAGCGTCAACGAGAGCAATGCCGATAAGCAGATGGGAGAGAATTGAAGAAAGAGCTTTAAGTTTAATCCACATTTTGAGATTCTATAATTTCAAGGAACCAAAATCGAGAAAAAAGAAGTGGGAACTTAGTATTCCAGATATGTTTCGACAGAGATGGGAGTATTTGTGTTTTGGTTTCCTTGCCTGGAGTGGAAGAAAGATTCAAGAGCGCCCATTAAAGCAAAAAGATTCAATCCATGCTAGGAAGCTTGGTTTTCGGGTTATCTTTTGACTAATCCAAGTCAATGTCTACCTATCAAACAAAATTTCGGAAAAGAATTTCGCTTAATTCATTGAAAATAATGCAAACACAATGAAAAATCATATATGTTGAATTGGATGGTTTTGTCAGTTTTGAACATTCAAACTCGTTTTCTGTGGTACGTATTTTGCCACAGTTCCCACTTCCTTTCCAAGTTTCATTTGCTTCTTTGAATTTACTACCTGCCTGTCAGAGTAATTACTCTGGTTGGGCTAATTAGTGCTGGGCTTTTTTACTTAAATAATTCAAAAAATATAAATATTTACAAAAATAATCCAGGTTGAAAAACTATAATGAAAATTACATGAAATTTATAGTGTCGAGCGATACTGGCATTTCGGTGGCTGGCACCAAAGTCAATCACCGTGTAATGATTGCTTGCTAATTGGGTTGGGGTTTAAAAAAATATTTTTTTTGGTGCCGACATTGCAATGGCCGATACCCGATTGTATTTCTAGGTCTACTTTTTGAAAAATACGGGTATTTCTCGGTTTGAAAAAAATATTTTTGATTAGGTGTAGCGTCTACATGGTTGGCACCGAAAAAAATTCAAATATTTTTCGGTATTTTTTAGTGTTGGCACCCGTGGTAGGTAAAAAAAAATTTGGTCCCGTGTTTCTCAAGACCGAGACCCGGGTAAGAAAATAATTTATTTTTGGTGTTGACCTTCCCTTTGCCGGCATCGGTTATTTTTTGCTGGGAAAATATTTTTTAAAAAATAAATATTTGTGTCAACCTTCTAGTTGCCGACACTTGTATTTTGTCAATAATATATATTTTTGGTGTCGGCCTTCCATCTGTCGGCACCTATTTTTGAAAAAAAAGAACTTTTTTGGGGTGCCGACTATTTTGTTGCCTGCACAATAGGCTATATATTGATTTTTTTATGTTTTGGTTCGTGTTTTTTTTTGCTTTAATAGTTTAAGAGAAAGAAAAAACAAAGAAATATCAGTGTTTTGTTCAGGAACCAAATTTTGTTGAAGATGAATAACCAAATGTTAGTGTCATTTCAATGGAGAAATGATAAATACAACTGAAGAAGGTTGTGTATTTCAGAGTCACAAAAAAATGAGAATGAGATTCAATAAGCATGTAATGCTGGCGGAATTTAAATGGAAGATGAATGTTGTAACACCCCTAACCCATCTTCGTCGCTGGGTTAGGGTTAGAGTATTACAACACACACCACAACAATTACTAACATTTAACTATTCAAATATCAAATTAAATAACAAAAATAAAATTCAAATGTTATTCATAACATAAATACGATTATTGACCTTAAATCGGACATACAGGGCTTTTAAAAAATGATTTAGGAAAAATTAAGGACTAATTTGAAACAAAATTGAAAGTTTTAAGAAAATTCAAAAATTTTGAAAACAGGGGTCTCATGGTCGAGTCAGAGGACGTGTCCTAGACTGTCTGACACATTGACTTGAAACACACGACTATGTAAAATGACCATGTTCAACACATGGCCGTGTGACAGCCCATGTCCCAAGCCGTGCCCCTAATTTTTCCTTCAAATGCAAGTTTACGAAAACGTGCTTACTTGAACATCAAACAACTTATTTACCAACAATTAAACATATTCAAAACACACTTGAACAAGCCCAAAACATGCCAAAATCATCTAACTTAAGTGCCTACCCAATGTGTCTGTATTGACACCACAATTCAATTAACAAACTTATCCACAAATCATATCAAATAAGTTACATTCTAACCTATGAGTTCATACATAAAAACACATACCAACTTACCATGTTATTTTACCTATTCATATTCAATCCTACCACAATGTAAACATTTCCAAATTATTTATATCAACTAACCAAACCCAAGGTTGTATGCACACTTCATTCCAACACAAAAGGCATAAACATAAGTGGTCTAAAACCAAGCTTAAACATCTTTACATCACCCAAATATGAACACATAGAAATATGTACTCAACTTAAATACAAAACACACCTATTACATGAAAAGCTCCACGCCATAATTGAATTTTTATACCATGAACAAGCATATTATTAACCGAAAGCATACATTCATCGTACAAATATAGAACATACCATTTGTAGTAAGTACTTAAAACATATACAAGATACTCTTATTACATGTCACATATCCCAAAAATAAATGTTTTCAAAATCTACCAAAAGAAGTATGGATAGTGTGATATTCGCGTTGATCCAATTACCCAATTCCACAAAATGTTATCTACAAGGAAATAGGAAAATGAAGTGAGTAAACTTTTACGAACTTAGTAAGCTCTACTTTATAATCACCATTTTATAAATAGCAAAAACAATAGCTAACATTAACTATGTCAATCACAACCATTCAACAGGTGAGTTTCGTAAATACAAGTTATTTAATCACCTCATTTATTAAGTATCAACCATTATCAAGTCAAGATATAATATTGGAAATCATGAACACATGTACAAATCTTTCACAAGAAAATATAACTAAATATCAGTTACATATCATCATTAAGTCATTTAACCATTAAAAATTTAGCCCGATGAACAATACAAACGGATATGGATACGTAGTTATCCACCCAAAACACGCCAGAAATCTCATACAAGACAAACCAGTGAAGAACAGGCCTTGGCACCAAGTGCATAGCCCGTAAGCTAACATCTGTCTAGAAACACGCCTGGACACCAAGTGCCAAACCCGAAGACTTTACATCCGCCTCTAGTAACACGCCAAATCACTATAAATATAACACGGTAGTCCGCAACAAATGTTAGATTCCAGTATATTTAGTGGACAGTAACAAGTCAGGAATCATCATCTCAACACAAGTCAATCCCATATAACGCGCAAAATAATCTATTGACATGCCAATTGTATCCTATCCTATGTTCATCCGGGCTCGATATACAAAATTGCATAATATCTTATAATACAATTTCATTACTCACCTTGAATAATAATTATGATTATTTTATTAAATATATATTCAATAAATCATAAATCACAAGTTAATAATTTTTTGCAAATTACTTACTAATGCTAAATTGCAGAGATAGCAGAATTCAAGGACTAATCATCAACTTTCCCTTTTCCATGATTATCTACTTGTTCTTGATTTATAAAGTAAATTTTATTTCAATTATCAGCTTCAACTTCACAATTAATTTAATTTAGTGCTTATGTCTTCCTATATATAAATTTTCACAATTGCCCCAAACTTTTACACATTATTCGATTTAGTCTCTAAAATCGAAATAAGCTTATTTTCACAATTAATCTTTATACCTATTGAGCCGAATTTAATTGCATTCCAAATCAGCCCTCTAATTCTGAAATTTTACAAGGAAAACATGCCAAATTTAAGAACTTAACAAATTAACAATTTAATTCTTAAACTTAAAAACTAAACAAAATCACTTTACAAACTAGTCCAAACTCATTATCAAGCTTCCAAATAAACCATTTTCTATATAAAAAAACATTTAAGATTCATCAATGGAAAATTTTAAAATCTTTAACAGTTTCGAAAGCGAAGGTAAGGGTTAGTTGGACCTAGCTACAACGTTCATAAAAACATAAAATTATAAGAAACAGGATAAATTTGCACTTACATGCATAAACCAAACGTTGGACGAAGCTTCCAAGTCTTTTAAAATGGTGATTCAGCTAGGAGAATGAAAGAATGAAGTAGATGAAGTTTGATTTACCTTTTTGTTTTGTTATTATAACTTAAACATTAAAATAATAAACATTTTAACTATAACTTAATTAAAGTTGTAAAACCGACCACTAGTTTTAATAATGTCCTATTTGCCATTTAAATCCAACCATTAATACTTTTAAATCAATTTAGTACTTAAAATTAATATTGATGAATTTTTCCAATTTTATGGTTTAGTCCTTTTCTTTAATTAACCAATTAAACAATAAAATTTCGAATCAAACCTTCACATACCAAAATAGTAACTCCATAAATATTTAATAAAATATTTAATATTTGGTTGTAGAAAATGAGGTTCGATACCTCATTTTTCAAAACTACTTGACTTTCGGGACAACCACCTATACTAGTCATTTATTCAATTTACTAAAATTTTATCAAATCAAAATATATTATAAATTATAATTGAATCATATAATTTAAATACTAATTATTACAGATTTATTCGTCAGATTTGTGGTCCCAAAATCATTGTTTTCGACACCATTGAAATTAGGTTGTTACAAGTGCAAAGATAGTTACCCATTGTAGGAAACATATGTCAAGATTGTTCTACAAATTTTCATTTTCAACAAATTTGTTGAAGTTCTCAAATATGGAACTTGTAGATGATGATGCTTTGGCTACAATGTTCGCAATTTATTTCCCACTTGAGATTGAGAACCCCTGACCGGTTGAGTTATTTGTAGAGTTAACCGATCATGAACTCGTTCAAATTGTCCCTCAAGTAAGTCAACATCACAGATTTAACTTTGATCTTAATGTCTATTGGGAAGATCAGTCGAGCTATGGAGGGACATTGCAAACGTCTGAAAATCTAAACTACGGTGGTTGTTCGTATAACAACCCATCCCGGGTCCCAGTCTAGAGATACATCCAGAGGTATTGATAGAAGATGGTGATAAAGGGTTTAAAAATGAAGATTTTTCCTATAAATTGTTAGAGTATGCCCAAGGACTAATCATGAGATGGTTGTAATTATATACTTGTTTTACCTTGTTTATTAGTATAAGGCAATTCCATTGTTATTTTTGTTTCTTTTTCTTTGTGTATAAATAAATTGATTAATAATAAAGTCCTAAGAATAATATGATTATTTTTAAAAGGTTCTTATTTAAGTATTATTCTGGGCTTGGACAATAATAATGCATTGAGACTAATGTGTAGTTGATTGATGAAAAAGTGTTTTCGTTAACATAGGGATGTCAAAATTAATACATGAGCATGTGTTAGAGAACAACATATTGGACTAACCCGCCATGAGTATGTTTCTTAGATTATTATGTAATAGTCACAAATATTACTCATAGTGATAACTATGTATATGATCCTCAGACTTGAGATCATCATTGTCCGAACATCGTGAGTTGTATATTTTGATTTAGTCAAACATCTACCGTAACAGGTTGAACTATAAAGACTAATGTTGGGTATACCATAATCCATGTAGTAGGATTTGATTTATCAGGATATGATTTATCCCTCCTACATAATTAGTGTAATATCTTGGGCCACTTGATGAAGTAAGAATAGAAATGCATGGTCATGCTCAATTTAGTTGATATGAGATATCACACTTATTTGTTTAACATAATCTACTCAGATTATCAAGAAATATGATATTTGACTATACAAGTGTGACTATACCAAGATTTGTGTCCAATCTAGATAAAAAAGATAAAAGGATATGATACATGAAAAGTTTATTATAGAAAGTTTATGTTGAAGCACGACTTCTTGTAAGTTGGGTAGCAATGATGCATTGCTAGATGCCACTCATTGCTTGTAACATTTGAAATGTTCTAGTATTACTACTAACCTTACAACAACCTACAGGGTCACACCCTATGGTTAAAGCGAATAGACTTCATGCCAATAGAATGGGTGTATACCCTCCTATATACAATTATGGCAAATTCTTATCCTTGGTGGATAAGTATCACCTAGTGGCCAAAATAGCCCGGCGGACAGTTTTTCTTGGCGAATAGTATCGTATGGCATACAAAATAGCCTGGTGGATGGAATTACTTGGTGGATATGATTTGCAACATCCTTCTAGAGTTAATATTTATGGAAGTTAATATTCATTTTGAAAGAATAAATTTCAATATCTTCCATGATTTTCTCTGAAAAGTAAAAGGGGAATTATTTCATTATTAATATACATGATATTAATAAAGGGAATACAATCCCAAATTATGTAGAAGAGAGTAAGAAAAATCAAACTAGGTCTAACAACCAAAAAGTTTGGGTACTATCTGAAAAGTTCAAGAGGAGTTTTTCTGTTCGTGCTTGACTGGGTGAACTACGTAGAGCTCGAGACACTTTGTTGCCACTAGGATTGGCATCGTGCAAGGGAATCCAACCAACAACATTATTCACCATTCTTCAGCTTTAAAAGGTATATCTTCAACCCTATTTCAACCTGCTTCATTATTCATACATGGATCTGTGGTTGACGATCACCAAAATAATTTTTCCATTGTGCCATAGGGCGTACTGGCTATCCAACATCATGATCTTGAAGAATTTAGTGACCTCAATTTGGATGAGGTCTCGAAAGATATCTGTAACATCCCATTTTTTATTAGTGTCAGGAATGGTGATTTTGTGACCACAATTTTGACTAGTAAGTTAATGATGAATTATTTATTTAATATTTATAGATAGTTAATTGGTAAAGAAATTTTAATGTTTAGATAGTTAATTAAGTAAAAGGATTAAATCGTAAAAGTTGAGAAAGTTTATTGGTATTAGTAAAATGGGTTCAATAACTTTAGAAACTTGATTTGGTGGCCTTAAATGGTAATTAGACCATCACTAATTATAGAGAATGGTTATGGGTAAGCACATTTGCTATTATATAAGTTTAATAAAGGACAAATTAGTAATTTAATAAAAATAAAAGTAAACAAAAGATTAATAAACCATCATATTCTCCAAATTTTCCTTCCACCATTGAAACATCATGATTGTATAAGCTTAAGGTTCAACCAAGTTTTTAGGTGTGTATGTAAGTTACATTTTAAACCATTTTTAGTAAATTTTATGTTTTTAGGATCGTTGTAGCTTAATTTAGCTAACTCGAGTGGTAATTTGTGAACATTTTGAAATTTTCCATTATTGGATTTGTGAGATTTTTGAAGTTTTATGATAGCTTTGTAAGCTTTATAGCTAATTAATAATATTTTGTAAAGTAGTTTTAGTGATTTTGATGATTAAAGATTTAATTGTTAAATTAGTAACATTTCATGGAATTATTGTAAAATTTAGAAATTTAAGGGCTATTCAAGGATTATAGGAAATTCGGATAGCTTTATTTAAGCTTAATTGTGTTCAATTTGATAGTTTTGGGTTTAAGGACTAAATTGCATAAAGGGTAGAGTTTAGGGGTAAATTCATAAAATATGATTAAAAGGATTTAAATGCATAAATTTAATTGTTTATGTGGACAATCAAAAAATTAGAAGGGCCCTATATATGCATGGCTACACGTATGACATAAGACCATCGCAAACTAGATGCAAAGACAATCAAAAATTGTATCATACCACTGGTAAAATACATGCCCACCATTATTGTATCAGTTTTTATTACCGACATGCAAGCTCGATTCAACTACAGAATGTCCTATAGAAAAGCATGGTGGACGAAACAGATGGCGATGGAGCAGTTGTACGGTGACTGGGATGCGTCATAAAATGAACTTCAAGGGTGGATAGTCGCAATACATGAGTATGTGCCAAGTATCGTGATTTATTTGCAAACACTATCTTACAAAGGCTTGGACGATGAACTAGAAGTAGGGAGATGAGTTTTCCACTAATTGTTTTGGACGTTCGATTCTTGTGTTAGGGCCTTCTCCCATTGCAAGCCATAGGTGCAGGTTGATGGTACCAAGCTTTATGGTAATTATAAGCAAATACTCCTGATTGCGATTGTACAAGATGATAATTGAAACGTACTTTCGATTCCTTTCGCCATCGTGGAGTCCGAGAACTTTGAATCTTGGGAATCATTCCTGAGGAACTTACAAATGCATGTTGTCAAGCTAGAAAACATTTGCATTATCTCCAATATATAGAAGGGACTAGTTACTGCAATTAGGTGTTCTGGGGTTTCGTAGAGGTCCATTTACTGCATCTGACACATCACTGCAAACTTCCACAAGGAGTAAAAAAATAAAGACTGGTGCAAAGAAGTCGCGAACATGGGTAAAAAATCTAATTTCTAAATTTATTTGCTGATATTTTATTTTTAATCTCGTTTCTAAATTTATTGTAAATATTTTATTTTTAATCACATTTCTAATTTATTAAATATTTTGAAACACTTGCATATCAAAATTCATACGTAGGGTACAAGCTAGAACCACATCGATTCAAACAAAGGCTGGCGAGGCTTGAGGCTTAAATGGTAGGGTTACCAACTTCTTTCCCGTAGTGGTTGGGTAGCATAAAGTCATGGAAATGGGCTCAATGTTACAATGATAGGTATCGATATGGTCATATAATGACCAACCTCATAAAAGCGATTAACTTCGTCTTGAGGCATACACATCATTTGCTAATTTCAGTTGTTTTCTCAGCAACGTTCTATAGGTTGGTGACATTGATCCCAAGAATGGGTGTTGTTGATGACTAGAACTGCAGTCACCCATCTTTGAATGATATGATTACGTTTGTGAGGCCAAATGCTAGGGTTCAGGATCGGGCACCGAGACATGTCGGTTACTCCAAATGATTGAGCTTAGTGATGACGTGGTTGAGTCATGACCCTTGTTTGTACAAGTGTGGTGGGACTACCATACACTGAACACCAAATATATATGGCTTCATGTTCTCCATGTACCAATATTGGTACTCAACCAAAGGCATGAAGTTAAACATACAACACTACATCTGAGGACGCTTCTCACACCAGCGTTCCATTATGCAATATATTGTCGATGTTCAACTACCCAATTCTTGTCGTCTTTACCCTTTTGTTCATGTTGTGGACATTGTCAAACTTTTGTGGATCATCCGAGACATGTTGCATGCACCCAAATTATCCTAACACCCGATTAGAATTGTGCCAATCCACTGTTGAAAAATCAATCAATGGTGCATTAGTAGTTCACACAAGTTGTTACTGGTGGATCCACGTTGGAATAAAAGCTGCAACGTCTTCCCTTGAATACAACGTTCAAACAAACTGCACAATATTGACAATTTATATAGTTAAATAAATCTATTTGGAATATTGCAATTAAAAAAATTAAAATTGAAAAATAATATTTTACTTTGTTCCGGAGTGTGCCTCAATCATTTGACGGTATACAACCACTATCTCTGACCTCCAAATTCCCAAGTTGTCACCATCTAAAAAATAATTTGCAATTTTAACAAGTGCACGCACATAAAATAAATTTATATTGCAACCACATTTTCATTTTTTTACCTATTAACAAGTGGCTACATGGGTGGTTGGTGACTCACTGACGCTAGAAATGGAATCTTGTATAGAGCTTAAGATTGCAACAAAATACAACAACCGCTTATATCTTGCATCTCATGCTTTGTCACTCGACAAAGCTCATGATTCAACGTCGTTAAAACTGCTGAACCCCAACTATAGGACTTAGCATTGTTAAGATCTTCCAATAAGGTCAAGTACATAATGTGGACTCTATTTTGATTTGATTCCAACATTATTACCCCATCTATCAACTGCGAAATAAATGCTTGAGCAATGCAAATGAGCTAAGGCTCAATGGGAATGCTCAAGAACATTTCGAAATTTTCTTTTAACCAATAAAATTTCAAACTAGTTAATCTTCCTTCCTTATCACCAGGGATTTTTTCGAGTAGATAGTAGCAAAGGTCTCAAGGATTGGCCATTTTACTTGGCCCATTACACCAAAAGAGGGCTTTAGTGGCATTTTTTGTGGCGTTTGTAGATAAAATGCCGCTAAAAATCAGGCATTCGTGGCGCTAATTCTAAAATGCCGGTAAAGATCCAACAATAGCGGTGCTTCTAGGAAAACGCCGCAAATAGTCAAACCCATAGTGGCGTTTTATATAAAAATGCCGCAAAAGAGCATCATTAGTAGCATTTTAAACAAAAACACCATAATAAATCTGACAAAACTTATCGTTTAATATTCAGGAATAGTGGCAGTAGTGGCGCATTATAAAAACGCCATTATAGAGCACAATTAGCGGCGTTTGTTTGCAAGCGCCGCAAAAAATGTTAAACAAAACGCAGGTACAATATTGAGGTATAGTAGAATTAGTGGCACTTCTGTAAAAACGCCGCTGAAGCACAGCATTAGCGGTGCTATAGTACATGCGCCGCAAAATATCTAAACCAAAATGCAACGTTTGGTATTGAGGCATAGAGCCAATATTGGCGCTTGTGGAAAATGCCGCTATAGCCCGCTATTAGCGGCGTAACCAAAAAATGTCGGAACTTTTGAAACCGAAACGGAACGTTTCGTCTTGAGCTATAGCGCCTTTAGCGGCTCTTAGCTGAAAACGCCGCTATATATCAGCTTTTAGTGGCGCTATTCCTGAATCGCCGCAAATATTTTGAACAAAACGCATCGTTCGGGTTTGACATATAAAGGCGTTAGTGGTGCTTACCTGAAAACGCCGTTATTTCCCATAAATAGCGGCGTTTAACTAAAAAACACTGAAAATTTTTAAACCGAAATGCAACGTTTCGTCTTGAGCTATAGCGCCTTTAGTGGCGCGTTCCCGTAAACGCTGCTATATATCAGCTTTTAGTGGCGCTTCTGCTTAAGCGCAAAAAAAATTTTGACCAAAACGCTTCGTTTCAGCTTCACGTATAGATTCATTAGCGGTGCTTATTTGGAAACGCCGCTATAGAGTAACTTTTAGTGGCGCTTTAGATTAAAAACGCCGCAAGAAACTTAATTTATTTTTCCATTATTTTAGGATTTATTTTTCCATTATTTTCGCTATAGATTTTTAGGGTTTATGGTATATATACTATTTTTTATTTTGGGCTAGGGATTGAAGGTTTAATGTTCAAGGTTTAAAGATATATATATACTACTATTTGACAACTAATTAAAGAATAACATTTTAATTTTACTGGGATCCATGCCACGTTGTAGCACACCTATATTAAATAATTAAATACTATAAAATATATGTTCTGTACTAAACTAACACATTGGCCACCCGAATTTCCAAAGATATGGTTTAGGATTAAGGTTTATGACGTACGGTTTAGACTTTAGGGGTTTGGCCAACTTTAGGGTTTAGATTTTATGATTTGGTGGTTGTTGTTTGTGGTTTACGGGTTTAATGTTTATGGTTAATTTAGGATTTAAGATCTACGGTTAATGTTTACGATATATTGTGGATTGGATTTTGTGGTTTGGTGGTTTGGTGTTTTATGGTTAATTGATGGGTTTAGGGTTTAAGTTTTACGATGTGGGATTTGAGGTTTAAGGTTTATAGTTTGGGGTTTAGGATTTATGATTAATTAAGGCTTACAATATAGTGGTTTATAGTTTGGGGTTTGATGGTTACGGATAAATAATATGGTTGATGATTTTAAGGTTTCAACTTTAATTTGGGGATTGGGGCTTTTGTGTTTAATCTTGGAAATTCTAGATTAATATAAATGAAAATAATATAAATATAAATTAATATTTAAAAAATATATCAAAATGGGTTAAATCCCAAAAGCAGACACGAACAATGTTTTATTGTTCAACTATTTTATACATTAACTTTTATCGTGTGTGATCCAGATAATCTTGTAAAATAGTAACATAATTATTGATATAATTAAAATAAATTTTTATTTATATTCAATACATAAATATTTATATTTATTCAATATAAAAATATACTGATGTATTTTCTTTTTAAAATGTGTAATTATTAGTTAAAATTTTCTCTCTAATTTAAAAGAAATTATTGAAATATCGGTTAATTTTATTGAAATGTTAGCAAAACATTGCCGTTTTGTTCTTTGCATTTAGTGGCGCTTTTTGTAAATGCCGCAATAGTGTATTATGAGTTAAGAAACTGCATCGTTTGGCATTGTCTTGAGTGGCGCTTTCCCTAAAACGCCGCAAATAGTTTAAGTTTTATATATAAACGGTGCCATTTTACTTATTTTAGTTGTGGAATTTAGGGTTGAAAATGCCAGGAGTTTGATTTAACTGATGTCGAAATGACAACGTTTGACTGTATATTTTGTGGCGCTTATGTATAAACGCCGCAACTGGGTTAAATAGGAAAAAATGGCATCATTTGTTTTCCATCCTTTTGACCGAAACAAAACCAAAAACCCCAATTAATCTCCCTCCCCCCAAACTGTCATCTCCCCCAAATCCCTAAATTCCCTTAATCCCTAACAGTTCCCCAAACCCGACGTATCCCTGTAAGGCGCCGTCTGCTTTGCCACATCACAGTCTCCTTACTTCTCTGGTTCCCCAACAATCGGTAAGTTCGGCATCTTCCTTTTTCTTTTTCATGTGTGAATGTTATCTGGTATACCAATTTTGAACAAAAATTCCATTTCGAGTGTATGGCCAATCTCGTGCATTTGGGGCTTCCGAACTAGTGATAGTTCTGTTCATTTTCAGAAAACGTTATAGGTTGAGAAATTTGCATAAAAAATCAGTTTTATATATCGACATTTCATTTTTATCAAAAACCAATTTCAAATATCCTTTTCATTTCATTTAGTAGGGCGAATCCCGTTGAAAATTATATATATGTATATGTATATGTATTAAAACTAAAGCATGCTTATTCTTATTTCCTTTTTGCCTTGTTGAAAAATTCAAGAAAAATGAAGAATTGAAGTGTTACGGTACTTATATGAAAAAGAAAATTCAAACTGTTGTACTATGTTTTACCCTCTGTAATGGAAAAAAATTTGTTGACTTGGAAAAAGAAAAATATTAAGTTATGATTAAGGGAGATGAGAAATCAGTGATTTGTTCTCATTTTGATTTTTGATATGCTTGAGCTTAGGTTGATTTATTTGTTAACTTGTTAGTTCAGTGCAACTATTTACTCTCTCTTTTTTTGTTCAGTAGTTATTTATTTATTCGTTATTACTTTTTCAATGTTTTAATATTTTCTAAGTATTTAAATTTTTCAAGAACTATATATGCAGAAAGGTTTAGTGTTTTAATATTTTCTAAGTATTTGAAATTTTTAAAATCGTTTGTGCATAGATGGCATTCTTTATTTTAACATATTTGAGATTACTCGGTTCGTAACATGCAACTTGATTTTGGATTTACATCATTGTATTGTCTTCATTAATGGACGGTAAATAATTGATCGCTTTTAGTTGATCTTATGTTTACATGCAACTTGATCTTATGTTTCACTTGACTTTATCAATTGATACTTTGTTTAGTTACTTTTCTATAGTTTCGTAAACACCTGGCTGCTTATATTTTCTGTTTTCTATATATTTGGTTTAGGGTCATTGGTATTCATTAAGTTTTTATATTTGGTTCTCATATTGGTAAAGTTTTAAGGTGCCATTTAATGTTTCCAAGTAATATTTGGTTGTGATATCCATAAAGTTTTACATATTTGATGGCTAAACTGAAAAAATATTTGGTGCTAGTTTGATCATGGTTCATCTATTGTAGGCAGAAATAATATTTGGTGCATCTTAATACATATCTAACCATTGAAATTTGGGGTTTGCTGCGTGTGTTTTGCGGAACTATTGTTTGGGTAGGTACATGTTAAAATTTGAACGTTTTCCCCTTATTTATATGCATTTTCCCAAATTGCTTAACAAAATTCCTATTCCTGACTGTAGTCTCTATTTGCTGGTGAGAGTGAAGTAGACAAAGTTGAGTTAAATATTAAGGTATGTTTTAGTTCATAACTTAAATCAGTAATAGTTTTATCATGATGATTTTTGAAAAAAATTTCTTTTGGGGCTCTGCTTTTGTATACATGTAATTGGTTTTGGTTGTTTCCCTTTACCTTATGTTTCATTTTACTTATTTTACAATTGCCATGTACTTTTCTGACTTATGTTTTCTGTTATCATCCATCAATGATTGTTATATATGTTGAGCAAAATAGGAGCAATTTAATAAATTGTACTGGGATTTGGATACAAATTTTTTTATTTTAAAATTATTCGATATTTCTTAACTACACATTTCATTTAAGAACAAATTAATCCACTTTATTTTCACAGCTCAGTTTCATTGATATGAAATATGCTTAATTGATGTGTACATATTATTCCATATTGCAAGTAAATTATTTTAAGACAAAATGAATGTTATTTATGTGCAAATAATAAAAACATTTGGTTAAATGTATGTATAGTTTGCAAATATTTATATGTTCTCCTCCAAAATTTTTCTTTCTTTTTTGCCTTTAGTTGTTATTTTAATCACGGAAATTTAGTTTATTTTTAAGTTTAATTTTTATCACGTAAATTACACATTAATTTAATTTGAATCATGGAAAAAATTATATGTTTTAATTTATTTTAAGTTTAATTTTGATAACTTACCATTTTTTTAAAACTTACATAACATAAAAATATTTTATTTAATTTGAACGATGAATTCAAAGTTATTTAATTAACGTAATTAAATATTTTATTTAATTCAAATTTATTTTATTTGTTTTAAAGTTAAAATTAACAAAACATACATACTTAAAGCTAAAATTTCTTAACTTTTGTAAATGGTATTAACTTGCTTAATACAAATTAAACTTATATAATATTAAGATCAAATTTCAAGACTTGCAAAATCTTTGGATCGATTTCATAATTTATGTATTTTATGTAACCCACATAATATATAACATGCATATGGCTTAAGTAATGTAATTTCATCTACTTTCACAACTTACATAGCTTTTAGCAGACACTTCATAACTTATATAATATTAAGATAAAATTTCTAATCACACATCAATTGGAAATAACATAAAATTAAGATAACTTATATAATATTAAGATTACTTATATAGTATTAAGACAAAATTTCTAATTACATAACTTATATAAATATTAAGATAACTTATATAATATTAAGATAAAATTTCTAATTACATAACTTCTATAATATTAAGATAAGTTATATTATTTTAAGATTAAATTTGGAATTACATAACTTATATAATATTAAATTGTAATTTCTAAGTACACATAAATTTATATATTTAGATAACTTATATAATATTAAGATAAAATTTCAATTGCATAACTTATATAATATTAATTTCTCATTACATAACTTATATAATATTAAGATACAATTTCTAATTACATATCGCTTTCTAATTTTAGATAACTTATATAATATTAAGATAAAATTTCATAATACATAGCTTAAATAACTAACATAATACACAACTTAATACATAACTTTCATAACTTAACATAATACATAACGTTCATAACTTACATTATTCACAACTTACATAATACACAACTTAATACATAATTTTCATAACTTAACATAATATATAACTTTCATAACTTACATTATTCACAACTTACATAGCTTAATACAAATTAAACTTATACATAACTTACATATATAACTCACATAACTTACATAGCTTATAACCTGAACAACTTACATAACATACATAATATATAACCCACATAAGTAACATAATACATAGCTTACATAATACACAACTTACATAGCTTACATACTAAATAACTTACATAAAATACAACTTACATAGCTCACATAATACGTAACTTACATAACTTATATAATACATAACTTACATAATTTACTTAATACAGAAATATATATCATACATAACTCATATATACTTATAATAGAACAACTTACCCTTGTAATTTTTGGTGAAAATCCGACTTTAAGAATTTAGAAATGGACCGTTCTTGGATGAATTTGTCAAGGGTAAGCAACGGTTATCGAAATGGAGTACAATCTTTTCTAAATTTTGCATTTCAACATGCAAGCCAAGAGAACATGATTCTTTGCCCGTGTAACAACTGTGTCAACACAAACTGGCATTATCGTGAAGTTGTATATGAGCATCTAATTGTTGATGGGTTTGTTCGGGTTATAAAAAATGGCTTTTTCATGGAGAATGCCCGCCTAGTACCTTCTCTTCAACGATGGATGTATCTTATCCTGGTAATACTTACCATCAGTCCATTGGAGGTGATTGGGCCGATGTTAATACTGCTCGTGGGATCAAGCAAGATCAATTTGGTTTCACAATGGTGAACTTCTCTCGATTGATTCACACAGGACAACAATTGATTGATGAGTCGTATGTATTTTCTTCTCAAGTCAAACAAGTTTTTTACTCAAAAGATCCAACTGATGACGGTTGGTACATTGTACTCCGTAACATCCCTAGAGACTTGTTTGACATGGGCAGTGAAAGTACAGATGGCATTGACGACAGAACACAAACTTTGCCCTTTCCAGAACAAAACTTAAACGAAAAGATCCCTAGTACTAGTACACAATTTCAATGGGTCTGTCAGGATACGGATGAAGATATTTACGACTTATAATGTAGTAAGCTTTTGCGATTATTATTTTTATATGTAATATCATAATATAAATATTTCTCTTATTATATATTTCAACTATTTTATATGTGCTATTATTGTTGTAATTGTATACTAAGTATTCAACTATTTTATTTGTATTGTAGATAAAATGCCTAGAAGAAAAGTACGAGAGCTAGGCATTGTTAAAGCTACTCCAAACTCGGCGGAAACAAACAGCACTGGACAACAGACTGCTATTGGATCTTCAAATGTTCCGGTTACACCTGAGGAACCTACAGAAGGTCAAAGTAATATAACATTTAATTTACATGCGTGTTGACATTTTGTTTATTTTTTTAAAATTCTTATATTACAATATAATATTTTTCAGCTGAAACTGGTGGGACGCGGAGAGTTCGAGGACGTACGCTACTTAGGGATTTATACGAGCTAGATCCAGTTGAGCGTGTCAAAGTCTGCAGTAATAGCTTTGGTCAGCCTGTTGGATCAGAAGCTCACCTTTTAGCAGGATACTTGGGCATTCTTGCACGGAATGCAAATATGTTGCCAATTAACTACGAGTCATGGCGAGCAATGCCCGATAGTAACAAGAACCAAGCTCTCGATAACATTAAGGTAGCAAAAAGTTAATGTCATTTATAATACTTGGGTTTAAGTTTCATTTATATTTACTTTCTTAACTTATGTTTTTTGTGGGCGAGATTTGCTCCAGAGGTCTCCGATGCTTATGTAAAGAAGGCATTGGGAAAAAGATGGAGAGACCATAAGAGCACTTTAAAGAAAGACTATTTTAAGACAAAAACAACACTGGACGATAAATTACAAAATGTCCCACCGGGAATGCTGAGGTACCAGTGGGAAGAGGTCGTTAAATTTTAGACTTCGAAGAAAGGAGAGGTATGTGTTACTACAAAAATCTTGTAATTATTTTGGTTTATAGTATTTACTAATTAACGTACTAATAATTCCATAATGTAGGATCGTGAATGAGTTGGAAAAAGTAGTAGGCAGAAACAGAAATTCACTCACACAGCTGGGACGAAAAGTTTTGCTTGTGTAGCTCAGGCCGAGGTAGTATTAATTTTGTAATTCTATCATATATTTATTACTTTCTATCAAATAATATTTTTACTACTATATTGTAGGAACTATCATCCGGTCAAAAAGTTGGACTCCTTCAACTTTTTGACATTACACATAGGAAGAAAGATGGAAACCCTATGACTCCTGAAGCTGCAGAAATTATGGTACATTTGCTTAATACAATTTGACTTGTTTTAATTATTTATAGTGTTTATTTTCTAATGGTTTATTTCATTTATTGTAATGCAAATATTGTTAAGTTATGTTGCATTTATTTTTAATATATATCGCGTTCCTTACTATGTGATTTATTTATTAGGAAAAATTAAAAGATAAAAAAGTGGAGTACGAAGCGATGGCTTCCAGTGATAGTTCTGTTCATATTGACGACATTGATAATCGGATTATCACTGATGTTTTGGGTCCTAAAAGGTACGGTCGGGTTTGATTCCAAGGATCTTTTGTTAGCCCAACTCAATATTTTGGATCCAGCTCACAACAACACATGCCTTTGGGGAGTCAAGCTCAAGCTGAAGTTCAAAGGTTAAGAGACCAGATGGCTCAGATGCAAGCGACAACAGTTGAGCAAATTACACAACTTAAAGCGGAGGCAGCAGCGAGAGAAGCTGAGGTTCAACAAAAGTATGAAGAACTCCAGCTGTAGCTTAAAGTAGATGTGACAGCGAGAGAAGCAGAGCAGCGTAAAAAGTTCGATGAACTCCAGCTGCAACTTCAGAATATGATGAAGATGTTTCAGTAGACTCAACAACCGTCGTCTTAGACTATCGTGTAAATATGTTTCAATTTTGACTTTTAATTATCATTTTAAATTTTAACATTTTTGTAAGAATAATACGATTTTTATTTTATTTATTGATATTTATTATATATTATTCATTTAATTGTAAATATTATATTGATATTTATTGCTTATGGTTGGTTTCGATTTGGTTTTTTCTGATTTGTTTTACAAGGGCTAAAAATATAAAAATTTTCTTTTTCAAATCAGCCAAAATTAGCGGCGTTTGTGGGAGAAGCGCCGCTAACGGTCTTGGTCTTTAGCGGCGTTTGTAGGAGAAGTGCTGCTAAAGGTCTTGGTTTTTAGCGGCGTTTGTAAAAGAAGCGTCGCTAAAGGTCTTGGTCTTTAGCGGCGTTTGTGGAATTAGTGCCGCTAAAGGTCTTGGTCTTTAGCGGCGTTTGTGTGGAAAGCGCCGCTAAAGGTCTTGATCTTTAGCGACGTTTTTTTGTGGAAACGCCGCTAAAGTTTGCGACGTGGTCTTTAGCGACAATTTTTTCGGCGCTTCTCAAAGCACCGCTAAAGGCCTAAAAAAGTGCCGCTAAAAGCCTATTTTGGTGTAGTGGCCTCGTGATCGCAACTTGATTTGCAAAATTTGGTGTAGTAGATTAAACTAGTTTTAACACTTAAGGAGCGAATGCAAGCATTTTCATTATATTTTAGTTAGGTTTATTTAGTTTTAAGCATTTTCATTATATTTTAGTTAGGTTTATTTAGTTTTACTTACATTCAATAAAATGTACAAATTGAGTCTTTTATTGATCCTAAGGGCAGAACGAGGCCTAAGGGAAAACTAACGTACCTTGTAAGTGTGTAGGAGACCATCAGAAGGCATTTTAGGACGATACTGGATGTTATGTTGCAACACGAGAGGACTGACGTCGTAACATTTGGAATAGAATAAAGAAAACTCAAGTCTGCCTTTGATGTTGCGACACATATTGAGGGTGTCACAACATACCCCTGAAGATGGCTATAGAGGAGCATACTGATTACTATGTCGTGACACAGGTCCTGATGTGTCTCAATATCATCTTTGTGACAAAAACTAAATGTGAAGCAGGGGCATTTTGGTCTACACAATCAAACTTTGAAGCTCAGAAATGTCAGCTAACCTAGGGTTAAGGACGATGACCACTTGAAGGCTATAAATAGGCTCATTTGTCACTTGTTATGGACACCTTTTTCATTAACCTAGTTTCTTTATTTAAGATTTAGTTTCGTTTTCTTAGGGTTCTAGTTTTTAGTTTATTTTGTTCGTTGTTTTCATTCAAGAGATCTGGATTGTGGAATCATTCAACTCGTGGATTTGCGCTTAATACCAATACAATCAGGCTCTTTCATTTACTCTATCTTATCAATTTAATTAGCATGCTTTCTTTTTACATCGATTATATATTGTTTATGAACGCCATGAGGAACTAATCCTTTTATGGGGGATTAGTGAGTGGAGGTATGATCTGTTAATTGTTTTTGTAGGATTACTCAACGAATCAACTATTTGGGAAAGAAAGAACGTGAAACAAACCGTAGGCCTGACAACCCCGGGAAGTCATCAAGGTGGGAATTAACCCAAAATTGGTATTGCCCATCCGTGAACACCTTAACCCCAAACTAGTCTAGACTATGAGGTTGAAAGATAAGTAGTTCTTACTAGTTATGTTAGTGGAAGATCAGAAGATCCTGCTAGGGTAGTGACTAGTTGATTGGCGAGGAACACGAAGTGACAGTTGATGGAAATTACCAAAGCGAGCTAATCACCCATAATCGGATTTGATTTATTCTTCCTTTTTAATCTCTTGGATTTTATCTTTTTATGTTGTTTTATTTTTATTATCATAAAACCCCAAAAATCATTTATTTTATATTCTTTGTCCTATAACTAAATTTCAAAGTACTAATTAGATCTTTTAGTGTTTAGGTTAGAATTGATCTAGCACTCACCTCTCTTGGGTACGATCCTCGGAGTACTCATCCATTCTGTTGTAAAATTATATTACAACTAGACCCATATACTTGCGGATACTACCTCGTAATTCTATATTTTATTGTAATATTCTCATTCTAGATGTTAGTACATCTGGAGGCAGTCACAACTCCATCAACCGATAGCCCCAATTGAACTGATACGTCCTTTAGTGTAATCATGCACTCCATACATAGTAGATGGAAAGTGTGGGTCTCTAGGCACCTTTGCTAAACAATGGTAGATATTAAGTCTGACCTTAAGTCAAACATCTAAATAAATGTCGTTGTGCCAAATTCGACGACATCCAAGTATGGTACAATCCGATGGTTGGGAATATATCCCGGACCATGAAGTCGAGGCCTTAAGACCCGATACTCAACCTGTACACATAATAAAACCAATAGTTGTTAATTTTGACAACTTCAATAATCAAAACTAATGAATAATTATTTTTTATTATTTACAAAGTGACTCGAACAACATTTTTTTAAAAATAAATTAAATGGTCTTATTTAAAGACTAACTCAAACAACATTTATCGACTCATTAATCATTAGCACTGTATGGTCAAAAACTCAGATAATAGAACTCATTGTGATTTATGCATAATTAATAATAACGTTATCAATCACCATTCAAATTAACAACAAATAATTGAATGAATTAAAAAAATATTAAACATATTAACTTAACACTTCAAACTTAATACATAAAAAATATAATTTCAAAAAAAAATCGATGAGGGGGTGTCAATCGGCCAGTGTAATGGTAGAGGGGGGCACCATTGAGATATATAAAGGGGGAACCAATTGTTCCCTTTTTTTTTCAACTTCTTTTCATAATACTATTTTTTTAATTCACTTAATAAATTGATTTAGCATTTTCTAATACTAAATTCTTTTATTTTAATACTAAATTTTGGTTTAATCATTTTTAGTTAAGCTTTTCATTCCTAAATTATTGCAACCTTTTCAGTCAATTATACTTTTCCATTACTTGAATATGTGTTTATGATTATGGTTCATACTTATAAAGAATAAAAATTTATTTATGATTAATTTTTTAACTATTTTTTTAATTTTCATCCATCATGGATCTAGTGAGCCAACGGTGCATTTAGTAAGACTAGGTTCGGCTACCCTCAATCAAATATACTAATGTTGCTTAATTTTATTATTAATTGTAAAAAATTGAAATGACTTCTCTTATCCGAGCTTCTGACCAAACAACGTTGATCCAAGCTTCAATTGGCTTCATCACGAATCTCGTGCGTAAAATTTGGGGTTTTTGTGATACAAGGTTTGGTCGGCAAAGATTGCCATCTACTTGTGTAAACCATAATCGACACCTTCACCATTTGATAGCATAACCTTTGTGGTTCTTGTGAGAATATATACTTCAACTCCATTAGTGCATAACTATCAATCAATAAATGACATATCCAGTGATGAAACAATACTCTAATAATCAATCTCCTTGGATACTCGATTCAGGCGCCCGATCACATGACAGTAACTCCACGTTGTTTCAAACCTACACTCCTTGTCATAACAAATCCCGAATCCGATAGTCGACGGTTCTTACTCACCGTGGCGGAATAGGAGAAGTACAAATGATGAGAGTTTTTCTCTCGATAAAGTCCTACATGTCCCAAACTTGTCCTGTAATTTACTTTCAATTAGTAAACTTACTAAGGATGAAAATGTTCTTGTTGAATTTTCGCAATTGGTTGTGTGATACAGAATGTAAATCGGGAGGATGATTGGCACTGCTAAAGTTGATGATGGACTATATATTTGGAATAAAAACAGTACACAAGGGGGATTGGCTCTATCCACTACAAAAGAGGACACTATTATGTTATGGCACCGTAGGTTAGGACATCCAAACTTTGTGTATTTGAAAAAACATCTTCCGCTGTTATTTCGAAATAAAAGTATTAATTCCTTGAAGTGTGAAATTTGCCAATTATCTAAACATACCCGTGTGCCATACCCATTAAAACCACATATTCAGTCCCAACCTTTTTCGTTAATCCATAGTGACCTATGGGGAGCCAGCCGAGTGAAAAATATTACAGGGGCTAGATGGTTTATAACATTCATTAATGATCATACTAGGTCTCATGGGTCTATCTACTCAAAGAAAAATCAAACACCCAAAGTATTCCAAAATTTTCACTCAATGGTTCGAACCCAATTCAACTCTACCATACATACCTCCGATCGACAATGGGAGAGAATACTTCAACTCGTCTTAAGTCCATACCTTTCGACCAAGGCATTATACACCAAAGCTCTTGTCCCGACACTCCTCAACAAAACGGGATCTCCGAGAGGAAAAATCGTCATCTTCTTGATGTGGCTCGAGCCATAATGTTCACTATGAATGTTCCAAAATACTTGTGGGGAGAAGTCGCCCCATCGCTCGCTATCTCATAAACCGAATGCCATCAAAGATCCTCAATTTCCAAACACCTCTAAATACTCTTTTAAAGGCCTTCCTCTATTTCATGTCCCTAATCTTCCACCCAAAATATTCTACCAAAAGCTTTTGTCCATAACCATCAACCAAATCAATCCAAACTTGATCCTCGAGCCCACACCGTATCTTCATTGGATATTCCCTACACAAAAGGCTATAAGTGTTACTCACCAACATTGCGCCAATGTTTGTCTCTCGAGATGTTACCTTCTTTGAAAATGAACCATACTTTGCAAAGATCTCATCTTCGGGGAGATTTTAATGAAGATGAGACCCTTAATACTCTCCTCATTATACCGCCGATCCTACTACTACTATCCCAGATTTAGTTGTTTCCTATACAAAGAAGAATTTAACACCGTCCTTCCCAATGACAATACCTCCACCAAGTACAATGACCACTTGATCAAGGAAAACAAAGAATATGTGTTTACTCCCGACGGAATCGTTCTCCTCAAACCGATACAAGAAGGCCAATTACATCTCCAACCGAGGACTGCTCAAGGTAAGTCCCACCTCCGTCACCATCCATCTATCTTCCAATTGCGCTTCGAAGGGTACAAGGAGCTACACTCAACATCCTATTTCTCGGTTTGTATCCTATGGAAATTTATCTAAGTCTTACAAAGCTTTTGTGACTAATGTTGATTCGTAAAAATTCCAAAAATATAGAAGAGGCTCTTGAATCACCGAGTGGAGACAAGCCGTGATGGAAGAAATGAAGGCCCTCAAAACAATGAAACATGGGAAGTCTCTGATCCGCTTAAAGGGAAAAAAACCGTAGGGTGCAAATGGATTTTCACTACGAAATTTAAACCCGATGGCCGTATTGACCGATACAAAGCTCGACTTGTGGCTAAGGGATTCACCCAAACTTATGGTCTCGACTACAACGAGACGCTTGCACCGTTGCCAAGCTAAACACCATTCGGTCCTCGCTATCTCTTGTCGCCAACCTTGATTGGCACTTGACTCAATTGGATGTAAAAATGCTTTTCTCAACGGGAATTAAATGAGGAGGTGTATATGGATTTCCACCGTGGTTTGAAGAAAACAAGGACCAAGTGTGTAAGTTGAAGAAGTCCTTGTATGGGTGAAACAATCTCCACGAGCGTGGTTCACCGACGGTAAAAGCTATGACTAGCGTAAATTACATTCAAGGACAAAGGCATCACACCATGTTCTACAAGCACTCGGAAGAGGGTAAATGTCGCATCCTTATCGCTTATGTTGACGATATAATAATAACAAGAATGACTCGAGCGAAATTTTGAGATTGAAAAATTTCTTGGTACAGAGTTTGAACTTAAAGACTTGGGGAGTCTTAAATATTTTCTTGGTATGGAGGTAGCAAGGTCGAAAAAAGGTATCTTCATTTCCCAAAGGAAATATGTTCTTGATCTACCGTCGGAAGTTGGTTTCATGGGCAAGAAACCAAATTAAACTCCTATGGAGTTTAACCTCAAATTGGGAACTAATGAGGATGGAGAAGAAATCGACGGGGAGATATCAACGCCTAGTAGGAAGGCTCATCTACCTATCTCACACCCGGCCCGCATATAGCCTTCAGCAGAGTGTTATTAGCCAAGATATGCATGCCCCGAGGAGAAGCACCTGAAGTCGCATATAGAATACTAAGATACCTAAAAGGAACTCCCGGTAAAGGCTCAGACTTCAAGAAGACTATCAACCGAAGCGTGAAGTCTACATCGATGCGCATCAAGGTGTTCTGCAATGATAGACGCCTACAAGTGGCTATTGTAGTTATGTTTGGGGTAATCTCGTGACGTGGAGGAGCAAAAACAATATGTGGTAGCACGCAGCAGGGCAGAGGCGAGTATCGAGCACTATCTCATGGTATATGCGAAGGAGTTTGGATACAAAGACTTATGGGAGAACTAAAAGTGCCTTTTACTGCACCTATGAAGATGTATGTGACAACCAAAGTCATTGTCAAAGATAGCACATAATCCTGCATCATGATCGGACCAAACATGTGGAAATAGATCGTCACTTTATAAAAGAAAAGTACACTCGGAGAAGTATGCATCATCTACCTACCTACTAGACAACAAGTTGCGTACATGTTAACCAAAAGTTTGAATGTAAACATGTTTGAAGAACTTAGTGGCAAGTCGGGTTTGATTAACATCTACACTCCAACTTGAGGGGAGTGTTCAATCCCTATAATTAAGGATAGAAATCATGGTATTGGAATCCCTATAATTAAGGATAGAAATCACAGATCTCTTGTAAATAGAAACTAATCTCGCCATCGATTCTTAGGAAATTACGATATCAATTACTCGATTCTTAGGGATTAGGATTTATTTCCTTTAAAATGATTATTTTCTCTTTATAAAGTCAGTAAACTAAAGCAAGAGTAAATAATGTAATTTTTCCTCTGAGTGTTTTTACAAATACTCAAACAGATAAAACATTTTTCCAACCTCTCTCCCCATTTATCAAGAGTTACATTTTTTTCCTATGTTCTCTCCCACTCCTTTATCTTTTCATCAGGGCAATTTCAAAAAAAAAAATAAGAAGAAGAAGAAGAAGAAATTCTCGCTTCCCGTTTTATCAAAACCAATGTTCAACCACGGTTGGTATATTTAGCCTATTGGTGCCAACAACGAGAAAGCTGGGACAAATTTTTTTTTTAAAACACAAGTGTCAGGATAGTGCCCAGTGCCAAAACAAAATTTTTTGATGAAACACGGGACCAAAAAACCTTTTTTTTACTTAGCATGGGTACCGGCCAGCACAGTGTCAGTGCCAAAAAATACCGAAAATAACTTGAATTTCTTTTCTCGATGCCGACACCTAATAAAAAAATATTTTTTTGAATCAAGAAATGCCCTTATTTTTAAAAAAGTAGACAAAAAAGATACATATGAATGCCGACCATTGCAATGTAGACACCAATTTTTTTTCAACCCCAAATCAATCAACAAGTAATCATTACATGGTGATTGACTTTGGTGCCAACTATCAAAGTGCCGACACCACTCGACACTGTAAAATTCAGATCATTTTATTTATAGTTTTTCAATTGGGTTATTTTCGTAAATATTTATATTTTTAGGTTATTTTCATTAAAAAGCCAGTATATTGTTTTGGGACTCCATCCTTATGCTTCTTGTTGACAACATTGATTGTTTGATTCTTTTTAACACCTTAACTTCACATGGCAACTTGAATATTTAAACATTTTTTAAATTTAATTGGTACATAAATTTGAAACTGTAAACTAATTTGATACCCTTTTTTAGGTACATGATTAACTCGATAAAATGTTGACATGACATTGATGATCAATAAGATGATAACACGTGGCAGTCTCAAATTTTGACATGTTGAAAATTATGAAAATTATAACTTTTTACACATAAGAAAATGATGTGTCATGAACTTAACTAAAAATTTGATTAAGGCAAGTGCACCTATCAATTAATAATATAACTACGAAGAGCAAATATATCGTTCTCATGAATACTAAAAGTACTAGTAATTATTGTATTTCTATTATTTAACTGAATAATTTGAGTGATTGATTAAAAACAAAATTAGCTAATTTAAGTAACTAACATCATGTCCCTAATCTTCCAGCCAAAATATTCGGTCAGTAAAGCTTTTGTCCATAACCATCAACCAAATCAATCCAAACTTGATCCTCGAGCCCACACTGATCTTCATTGGATATTCCCTACACAAAAGGCTATAAGTGTTACTCACCAACATTGCGCAAATGTTTGTCTCTCGAGATGTTACCTTCTTTGAAAATGAACCATACTTTGCAACATCTCATCTTGGGGAGATTTTAATGAAGATGAGACCCTAATACTCTCCTCATTATACCGCTTTGATCCTACTACTACTATCCCAGATTTAGTTGTTTCCCCTATACAGCAAGAATTTAACACCGTCCTTCCCAATGACAATACCTCCACCGAAGTACAACAGCCACTTGATCAAGGAAAACAGCAAATACAGGTTTACTCCCGACGGAATCGTTCTCCTGAAAGCGATCTGGCGATTGCCAATTACATCTCCAACCGAGGACTGTTCTGAAGCAGAAGTCCCACCTCCGTCACCATCCATCTATCTTCCAATTGCAGTTCGAAAGGGTACAAGGAGCTGCACTCAACATCCTATTTCTCGGTTTGTATCCTATGGAAATTTATCTAAGTCTTACAAAGCTTTTGTGACTAATGTTGATTCTGTAAAATTCCAAAAATATAGAAGAGGCTCTTGAATCAAATTGAGTGGAGACAAGCCGTGATGGAAGAAATGAAGGCCCTCAAAACAATGAAACATGGGAAGTCTCGGATCGCCTAAAGGGAAAAAACCGTAGGGTGCAAATGGATTTTCACTACGAAATTTAAACCCGATGGCCGTATTGACCGATACAAAGCTCGACTTGTGGCTAAAGGATTCACCCAAACTTATGGTCTCGACTACAACGAGACGCGTTTGCACCGTTGCCAAGCTAAACACCATTCGGTCCTGCTATCTCTTGCTGCCAACCTTGATTGGCACTTGACTCAATTGGATGTAAAAAATGCTTTTCTCAACGGGGAATTAAATGAGGAGGTGTATATGGATTTCCCACCAGGGTTTGAAGAAAACAAGGACCAAGTGTGTAAGTTGAAGAAGTCCTTGTATGGTGAAACAATCTCCACGGCGTGGTTCACCGATTTGCAAAAGCTATGACTAGCGTAAATTACATTCAAGGACAAAGCGAGACCACACCATGTTCTACAAGCACTTCGGAAGAGGGTAAATCTCGCATCCTTATCGTTTATGTTGACGATATAATAATAACAAGAAATGACTCGGCGAAATTTTGAGATTGAAAAATTTCTTGGTACAGAGTTTGAACTTAAAGACTTGGGAGTCTTAAATATTTTCTTGGTATGGAGGTAGCAAGGTCGAAAAAAGGTATCTTCATTTCCCAAAGGAAATATGTTCTTGATCTCTTGTCGGAAGTTGGTTTCATGGGCAACAAACCAAATAGAAACTCCTATGGAGTTTAACCTCAAATTGGGAACTAATGAGGATGGAGAAGAAATCGACGGGGGAGATATCAACGTCTAGTAGGAAGGCTCATCTACCTATCTCACACCCGTCCGGACATAGCCTTGATGTGAGTGTTATTAGCCATATATGCATGCCCCGGGAGAAGCACACAAGCTGCATATAGAATACTAAGATACCTAAAAGGAACTCTGGTAAAGGCACAGACTTCAAGAAGACTATCAACCGAAGCGTGGAAGTCTACACCGATCTGCATGGCAAGGTGTTCATTAATGATAGACGCTCTACAAGTGGCTATTGTAGTTATGTTTGGGGTAATCTCGTGACGTGGAGGAGCAAAAAACAATATGTGGTAGCACGCAGCGGTCAGAGGATATCGAGCACTATCTCATGGTATATGCGAAGGAGTTTGGATACAAAGACTTATGGGAGAACTAAAAGTGCCTTTTACAGGACCTATGAAGATGTCTTTGTGACAACCAGTGCTGTCGGATAGCACATAATCCTCATGCATCATGATCGGACCAAACATGTGGAAATAGATCGTCACTTTATAAAAACAGATAAAACATTTTTCCAACCTCTCTCCCATTTATCAAGAGTTACATTTTTTTCTTATGTTCTCTCCCACAAGAGTTACATTTTTTCCTATGTTCTCTTATCTTTTCATCGGGCAATTTCAAAAAAAAAAGAAGAAGAAGAAATTCTCGCTTCCCGTTTTATCAAAACCAATGTTCAACCACGGTTGGTATATTTAGCCTATTGGTGCCAACAACGAGAAAGCTGGGACAATTTTTTTTTTTTAAAACACAAGTGTCAGGATAGTGCCCAGTGCCAAAACAAAATTTTTTGATGAAACACGGGACCAAAAAACCTTTTTTTTACTTAGCATGGGTACCGGCCAGAACAGTGTCAGTACCAAAAAATACCGAAAATAACTTGAATTTCTTTTCTCGATGCCGACACCTAATAAAAAATATTTTTTTGAATCAAGAAATGCCCGTATTTTTAAAAAAGTAGACAAAAAAATACATATGAATGCCGACCATTGCAGTGTAGACACCAATTTTTTTCAACCCCAACCCAATCAACAAGTAATCATTACATGGTGATTGACTTTGGTGCCAACTATCAAAGTGCCGACACCACTCGACACTGTAAAATTCAGATCATTTTTGTTATAGTTTTTCAATTGGGTTATTTTCGTAAATATTTATATTTTTAGGTTATTTTCATTAAAAAGCCAGTATATTGTTTTGGGACCCCATCCTTATGCTTCTTGTTGACAACATTGGTTGTTTGATTCTTTTTAACACCTTAACTTCACATGGCAACTTGAATATTTAAACATTTTTTAAATTTAATTGGTACATAAATTTGAAACTGTAAACTAATTTGATACCCTTTTTTAGGTACATGATTAACCCGATAAAATGTTGACATGACATTGATGATCAATAAGATGATAACACGTGGCAGTCTCAAATTTTGACAAGTTGAAAATTATGAAAAGTTATAACTTTTTACATATAAGAAAATGATGTGTCATGAACTTAACTAAAAATTTGATTAAGGCAAGTGCACCTATCAATTAATAATATAACTACGAAGAGCAAATATATCGTTCTCATGAATACTAAAAGTACTAGTAATTATTGTATTTCTATTATTTAACTGAATAATTTGAGTGATTCATTAAAAAACAAAATTAGCTAATTTAAGTAACTAACGAACATGACAAAGTACAAATCACGAAAATAATCAAGTAATAACCAAGAACGAAACAATAACAAGGAAAGAATCACCTAGATATCATCTATCATTACCAATCAAAATTACGAAATTTCTTTACATAGAACCTCGATCCGTAGAAATCCCTAAATAATGCTAATATCTCTTTCGAGCATAAGAGGAACTGAACCTAGGTTAATTAAAATTTCTTTCTAATTAAAATTCCTATTATCGCATTAACTCGTACTATGGATTCCCCTATTAGGTTTGACTCTAATACGTTAGATTTGTGTCATCCTACTACTAGGATTGCATGCAACTCCACTCAATTAAGCAAGATCTAATCTGAAACAGGGTCTATTCAACCGCTAATTTAAGCACATCAAACATGGATTAATAATCTAAAAATATTAAACCAAGAATTACACACACATAATTGAGAACAAGAAACTAAGTATTTATTACGAAAAAATAAAAATCAAATGACAAAATTCATTATAGGGTTCATCTCCCCTAAGTATTTAGAATACTAGTTCATGCTTGAAAATAAAAACATTCAAGACCTAGTATAATCGAATTAACGAAAGAAACTCATGATAACTTCCTAAGAAATCAATTGGGAATCATAAATCTTTATAGAAATATACTTTAGAGTCGGCTTCAATGATGTTTTTTGAGTTTTTTCTTGAATATTCTCTAACGACTCACTCTCAACTTCTTATTTTTTTCATATATACGCCTTAGAATGCCAGAAAAACTTAAAAATCGTGATTTTTTTTTCTATTCGATGCATAATTATGTGAAATCGACATGGTTTACCACACATCCGTGTGGGTCACACGACCGAGTGGAATGGTTCAATCGTGTGGCTCCTGCAGCTTGCTCCAATTTTCGCTCGTTTTTCGCTTCTTTTGCTCCCAAGTGCTCTATTAAGCATGAAAACATGAATTTAAAGGATTAGGAGTATAAAATTCACAATTAACATCGAATAATCACCCAAAAAAGCATTAAAATGAGGTTAAAACATGTTCCTTTTAGCACTTGTCAAATATCCTGACACTTAAGTGTTTCTTGTCCTCAAACAAAATTCTCAAACCACATTTAAGTTAACTTCCCTCGATTTATTATTTTCATCGATAATGTCTTAGGATAATTTAAAGATAATCTTATATTAGAAATTTAAACTAAAATGACACTAAATAGTACAAGTAATCCAAACAGAAAATTTTAAAGCATAAAAACATAAGCAGTCACTAAGGTTCACTCACTAAGGTTCACTCAAAGCATTCAAGGTGTTTAAGGTTCAAGCAATGTACACTCAACAGTCCTACAAAAAATATTATTAGCATAGGCTTACTTGAAAAATCAAATCTCTACGATTATATAACGAGATGACACACCAATCAAGAGGTTTTTACAAGGTTGTAACGGGGCTTAGGTTAAGGGTCGAAAACGTCATGAAAATTGGTTACAATTGAGAGTCGAATTGATAAGTTACCAATCCAAAAAAAAATCAGTTGCTGAATTAGATGAATTTATATAAAAAAGAAATAAATAGTGAATATGAGCCTTTATACAAAATATGAGACTAACGATTCAAGCTTAATAATTTTTTTTAGAACGAAGTAAAATTCAGCAATACAAAAGATAATATAGTCAATCAACTAATCAAATTGAATCTTGAAAAAAAGGGAGTCAATGAAAAATTTTAGAACATTAATGTGGCTTTTGGTTAACATGAATGGTAGTTAAGTAAACAAAATGTGTTAGGATCAATAGGGTTTACTAGGGGTTAATTCAACGGGTAAGCTGCATATGGTTCGATAGGTTATATCCTAAGTTCCTCTATCATATGAATATATCAAATCAATAATGTGATCTCGACATGTATAACCGAAGCAAATTCTAAAATAACAAATCAAGTTGACATACTCACAACCAAAAATAGAATGAGCACAAAAAAATAGATTCTCTCACAAAAAATTATGGTTTTGATGTCAAACTTGTAAATTTAAAATTTTAAGATAATGCTTTAATTCAGAGAGACAAACCTAAAATAACAATTTCTGAAAAATAACTTATCACGCTAGACTCTCTCGTGTCTTAAAGTATAAATAAAACAATGCATAAAAATCCATAAATTAATCCAAAAATAAAAAAATCTAAAATTTTAAAAATTAACTTTAATGTTAGATTTAAGAGAATTTCTTAAATACAAACAACAATTCAGAGACTATATTGCATAAGCATATAAAATCCTCTTCACACTTAAGATGTACATTGCCTTCAATGGAAAACAAAATATCAATAGGAGGAAAAGAACTGAAACTACCCTAAATTTGGATGATTTCATCAGAATTTCACGGAATCATATGAGATCCTAAATTAAGTACATGGTTCCAAGCACACTAATAATAAGATAGAAAAATAAAATAAGATAAAGGGATAATAAAATTGAAAAACAACCGACAAAATAATAATAGTAAAGTGCATAATAAAATAAAATAAAATAATATAAGTCTGAAAAATAAAAAAAATAACAATAAAAATAAAAGTACAAATAAAAAAACATAAAACATAAAACTAAATAAATTCACTGATCAACATCACAGGGAAGGTTAGGATTGAGAGGTGCAAGTACAACAAGGGGATCGGGTAAAGAAATATGAAATTGTTGGCATATCTGTTGTATATAGGCCTCGATACGATCTTGCTGGCACTAAAGCTAGTTTAAGTGCTCTAAATGTCACTACTCAATGCGTTTGATCCACTCTGACTACTACTGCTGAAGGCGATGGATATCCTCAAGCATAATCGAATGTGCAGCAATGGAGTGACTAGCAGGAGAATTCTGAACAAGTCGCGATGGTGGTGGGAGGTCACCGTCCAGATGCTCATCATCCTTATTTTGTTGAGTCGAATGTAGCAAAATGTATTGATCACCAAAAGCCTCGAGTCGATGGGTGACTTTCCTCATATGTTTCATTATACCTAAACCTTATGGTGCCAAGTCCCCAATCAAATTGAGAGTGCCGACCTACTCAGAGGTCTCGAGAAGGCCAAAGTAACAGGCTAAGCGTGTCACATATGGACCCATACAGATAGGTCCTTTACGTAGAGGCTCACTTTGATGCCGATAGCAGTGGGCCATGAAATAGGCTATATCAATCGGGTATTGATCATGCATGCTCCATAGGAGCTCTGCCTCTAAAGTGCCCACGACGCTCGCACTCTCTTTTCGACCAGTTAGAGTGTGGGCTAAAATAATGTGAACGTAGCACAGGCCAGGGGTAGGGGTAGGCACCAAGCCTTAGATTAGCTCAGTTTGTACGAGTGGCAACCTCAAAAATGTCAAACCAACAGAGAAAGGTTGATTGATGTACGTGTCTCAAGAGAGTGGAGAACTCGGTCATAGCCAAGAAGTTGTTAGAATATATACCGAGAATGACTCAAAATCCCACAATAATCAAGAATTGAGTGACGTCCCCAAGACAGAATGACACTACTCGAGGTTCATCCCTTGACGATAGCACGATCTATAGGAAAAATGTGGAGAAAAACTCCAAAGTAAGCTTAGCATATGTCGGCTCCACGATCGCAAAGAACTGTTCCCACGATGTCGCATCCAATAAAGTATGAACCCGTGCGGATAGACCATATTCTGAAGGGCTTCCCAGTTGATACACCAACCCAAACCCAATTATTTGTCCTTCAGGTGCTGGTACATCTCCTCATGGGGTGAATGGTCGAATGTGAGGTATCAGTGTCGAGTGATTGCAGTTTGAGAGGAGGAAGATGTGGTCCTAACAACCTTTCATTTCTTGGAATTAGTGGGTACCTTACTTTTTCCTCGTGTGTTCAACATTATGTACCTGAAATAAGAATTGGCAATAAAATGTATTAGGCTATTGCCGATAAACATCACAAACCATGGAAACCAATACACTATAGGGTCCTATCTACGTGCCTGAAATGATTCGTATTCAACAATAACAGAGGGCACCATCTATCAGAGAAACACTAAAAATTAGCTAAAACAGAGCACGATATTAAAATAAACTAAACTAAATTGAAATAACAAATTGAGCAAATCTAATCTAAAATTTATGAAAAATTAAACAGTAAAAGGATGAAAAAAATGAAAATGAAAATAAAATTAATAATAATCATAACCTAAAAGAACACTAGTAATAAATAATAATAATAATAAATAAAACCAAAGACATAGATGTTTGGGTGTATTGGTGTCGATAACGGCGTGGGGGTGGCATTCGACAACGACGCAGGGGTGGCGCAAAGTGAAATGGAAGGATGACTGGTAGGGTACCGGGGGGTTCGTTAGAGTATGTCCAAAGACCAATCAGGAGATGATTGTAATCATATATTCATTCTACCTTGTTTATTAATAAAATGCAATGCTATTGTTATTTCAGTTTCACTTTCTGTGTGTGTAAAATAAACTGATTTATAATAATGTCCCTTGAATAATATGATTATTTCTAAAAGGTTCTTAGTCAAGTGTTATTGTGAGCTTGGGCAAAAATAATGCATTAAGACTAATATATAGTTGATTGGTGACAAAGTGTTGTCATTGACATGGGGATGTCAAAATCAATACATGAGTATATGTTAGAGAATAACATATTGGACTGGCTCGCCATGAGTATGTTTTTTGGATTATTATATAATAGTCACAACATTACTCATAGTGATAACTATGTATACAATCCTTAAACTTGAGATCATCATTGTCCCGACATAGTGAGTCGTATATTTTGATATAGTCAAACATCTACCGTAACAGGTTGTACTATAAAGACTGATGTTGGTATGCCACAATCTATGTAGTGGGATATGATTGATCAAAATAGGATTTGTCTCTCCTACATAATCGGAGCAATATCTTATGCTACTTGATGAAGTGAGACTAGAAATGCATGACCATGCTCAAATAAGTTAATATGTGATATTGCACTTATTTGTTTATTGTAGTCTACTTCGGGTATCAAGAAACATGAGATTGGAATTTGCAAGTGTGACTATTCCATGACTTGTGTCCAATTGAGATATAAAGGACAAAATGATATAATAAATAAAAATTTATCACAGAAAGGTTATGTCGAACCATGACTTCTTATAACTTTTCCTTCTCAATTTGTTCCTCATGCATGGATTACTGGTTTAGATCATCGAAATATTTTTTTCGTTGTGCCATAGGGCGTCCCGGTGACCCAACGGGTTTACGGCTAGTGGTAGCATGAGGAAAGAGATGAAGGAGAGGGTAGATGGCTATTTGAAGGGCTTGGAACGTGAGGGAGAAGGGTTATCCTTGGGTGGGGATAGTTGTGAGTGGAGAAAGGAGAAAAGGAAATGGTGGTGGCATGGGGGAATGTGCAAATAGATGATGAAAAAAGGTGGTGGAAAGATAGGGCGAGGGGGACGATGACATGTGTGAGATCTAAAAGGAAGAAAAAAAAGGTCAACATTTTGTGAGGGGAGATGGTAGCGAGAGGGATAGATGATAAGGTAGAAGGTGTCTAGGGAAAGATTTGGGGGAAACGACATCCAAAAAAAAATAGGGGCCAGTGACTGAGGTTCTTAAATAGCGGTTAGGAGGGAGGAAGGCTTTGTGGAACGGGTAAGGGAGACAAAAGAAAAAAGAAAAAAAGCCCTAGATTTAAAGAGGGTACACGACCATGTGCTAGGACGTGTATCTAACTGTAACTACATGTCCCATGAAAAAAATTTAGAAAAAGCTCTAGGGTACACACGGCCTATGACACTGATAAGTGATAAAACTAACATATTTTAATCTCGTTCTTAATGTTTTTTATGATTATTTATGAAAATTGGTGAATTTGATATTCCTAATCCTATGAATTCATGTTCCTAACTCAGGTGAGCATTTGAGAGCAAAAAGAGCAAAAAACGAGTGAAAATCAAACAAAAAATGTAGATTTCAAGAGCCACAAGGGCTAGGCCTTCCCACACGTGTTGGACATACGGCTGTGTGAGCTATACGGGCTAGACACACGGCCATGTCCCAGACCTTGTCAATTTCACAACTTGTTTCCCAAGCACATAGAAAAGTGCAATTTTTAGCCTTTTTGAGCATTTTAAAATCTATAAATAGCAAATAGAAGAAGAGGGAAGGGAGCAATCAGATAATAAGGAAGAAAACAAGTCAAAGATCACCATTGGAGCCAACTCTGAAGCAAATCTAAATCAAGGTTAAAGACCTCCTTTTAATATCTTTTGATGTTTTTATGAGTTTCTTTATTTCTTGTGATTATTTTGAATTTGAGATGTTTTTATTCAGAATTATGAACTAGTTCCCTAAATACCTAGGGAAGATTAAACATATGATAAATTCTATTATTTAATTTCTATTTTATGCGATAAATAATTGAATCTTTTCGTCAGTTATGTGTGCTTACATCTTGTTTTAATATTTCTGGGATATTAATTCATGTTTAATGTGCTTAATTCAGTGGAGGAAAAGTCCATGTTTCAGAGTAGATCTAGCATAATTGAGTGGAGTTGCATGCAATACTAGAAATAGGACAACATAAATCTACCGGATTAGAGTAAAATCTAATAAGAAAATCCATAAATCGAGTTAATACAACGATAGGGGTTTTAATTAGAAAGATATTTCAATTAATCAACCTAGAGTCAATTGTTCTTGCTCTCGAAAGAGATATTAGCATAATTTAGGGATTTCTACAGATTAAGATACCAAGTGAATAAATCATTTAATTCAGATTCATAATAAAAGGTGAAGTCTAGCTGGATTCTTTCCTAGGTATTGTCTCTGTCATTGGTTATTATTCAATTATTTTTCTAATTTATTTTTTGTTGAGTTCTTAGTTAGATTAATTGAATAAATTTCGTTCAAAACCAATCACTCTAATTTGTCGACTAAATAATAGGAAAATGGTAATTACTAATACTTTTAGTCTTGTGGATACGATATCTCTACTCACCATACTATACTATTTATCGATAGGTACACTTCGCTTTGTCATTTTTTTAGTTTGTTTCGTGACACAACAAGTTTTTTTCGCCATTGCGGGGACTAGAATATTAGGAAAACTTTATTTTTATTAATTTAACCATTTTTATTATTATTTTATATTTTAAATTTAATTTCTACATTCTAATTTTTATTTTGTTTTCTTATGGCAAGTTCTTTTAGTTTTTGACTAGAAGAAACACGTCGGGACCATTATTTTTTTATAGTGAAATGAAAGTACTGCTTGTAGAAATCGTGAAGAAGCAAGGCAGAGTCGACAAAATACAATAGACGAACAAGAGGACATCATTATTACTTAGGATATGGGTAGTAATTAGAATATTTAGTTACCTCCTCCAGCTCCTATTCCTCGTACTATGTACGATTATCCCAAGCCCTTTCTGACTGGGGTTAAATTGAGTATTGTGCGACCCACAATTGCTGCAAATAATTTTGAACTAAAGCCAAACACTATTTAGATGGTACAATAGTATGTTTAGTTTGATGGTTTGTAAGATGAAGATTTAACACTCATTTGACCAATTTCCTAAATATTTGTGACACTTTCACTTTCAAGATAAATGGCGCCACTGATGATGCCATTCACTTACGGTTGTTCCCATTCTCGTTGAGGAACAAAACAAAGTAGTGGTTAAACTCTTTACCACGAGGTTCTATCACTATATGGGCTCAAATGACTGAGAAGTTTCTTCTAAAGTACTTTCCACTAACTAAAACAACTAAGTTGAGTAATGACATCTCTTCCTTTGTGCAGATCGATTTAGAGACGTTATATGATGCATGAGAGAGATACAAAGACTTCTTAAGAAGGTGGCCTCATCATGGGTTACCTTTATGGTTGCATGTTCAAACTTTCTACAACGATTTGAATCCTTCAACTAGGCAGTTAATTGACACAGCAACTGGTGGAACACTAAACAGTAAAACACCCAAAGTAGCTTATGAGTTTATAAAAGAGATGAAACTAAATAATTATTAGTGGCAAGTCATGAAGGCAAAGCGATGAAACCAGCTAGTGTCTTTAATTTAGTTGCAGTCACCATGTTATCAAATTAAGTAGAAGTATTAAATAAGAATATTGATGGTTTATATATTTCTACACAGGTGAATCTGGTGATGGAATGCAATGTAAATGGAGGTGGAAGGAATAATCGAGAATGCTTACCCTTTGGTCCTAGCACAAAGAATGAACAAGTTAATTATATGGGTAATAATTCTAAACCCCAAAATAACTCTTATAGTAATAAGTATAATGTAGGTTGGAGGAACCATCCTAATTTCTCTTGGGGTGATTAAGGAAATCAAAGAGCGCAACCACTTCTAGGCTTCCAACAACCTTATTAGCAAAAGAAGAAGCCGAACCTTAAGGAGATCTTGAAAAAGTTTATCTCCATGTTAAAAACTCATTTTCAAAATGCTGAGGCAGAACTGAAAAATCAACAAGCATCAATTCAAGGACTCGAAATTCAAATAGGTCAACTTGCTAAATTAATTCCGAAAAGACCACAAGGCAGCTTGCCTAGTAAAATAGAAACTAAGCCAAGAGAGCAGCTCCATGCAATTACTGTTCGATACATGGAAGGATTAGTTGAACCTGAACAAGAACCAAGATAAAAAAGTATGGTGAACAATGATGAGGTTGAAGAAGGTAAGAAAGAGCTAAATCTAATTTTCAAAGAATACAAACCTGGAGTGTCATATCCTAACGCGTTGAAGAGAGATCATACGAATGAACAATATGGTAAATTTCTTAATCTTCGTAAAAAAATACACATTAACTTGACATTTGTTGAAGCTCTTTCACAGATGTCAAATTATATCAAATTTTTAAAAGAGATATTAACAAACAAGAGGAAGATAGATGACTCGCGACTGTGGAGCTCAACGCAATTTGCTCGACCATTCTCCAAAATAAACTACCCAACAAACTGAAATATCTAGGGAGTTTTACTATTCCTTATCTCATTGGTAGTTTACATATTGATAATGCTTTGGCAGATTTAGGGGCTAGTATTAATGTCATGCCCTATAAATTTTTAAACAACTAGGTCTCGGGAAACCCAAACACTTTAGGATGAGTATTCAACTAGCAGATGGAACCATTAGATATCCTAGGGGTATTATTGAGGATGTAATTGTAAAAATTGATAAATTAATATTCCCCGTTGATTTCGTTGTGTTAGATATAGATGAGGATAGTGAGGCACCTTTGATTTTAGGTCACTCTTTTTTTAGCTACTACCAAGACTATTATCGATGTTGGTATAGGTGAACTTGTACTTTGTGTAGGTGACGAAAAGATTATTCTCCAAGCGTGATTTTGTGAGAGTCTCTAGGGATGGAAATGATTTTAAATGTTCTGTAAATGTTAGTAACCATATGGCTTAACCTTTTTGCAGGAAATCCCTCGTGGAAACATGATAGAGCCATGTATCAGTCAATGTGACAAAAATAGAACAACTTATCTAGAATGAATAGTGCAAATCGGTGAACTAGATGAATGATGAACACATGTCAAGGGGAAATTGAAAAAACACGATGAAAAGCCAAAGCGACGCCATGATGAACATGTGAATGGAATGAACCAATTTAAGGTTGGGGACAAAGTACTACTGGACAAAATGAATCGACGAATTTACCCTTCAGAGTTTAAGTCAAACGGATCAAACACATTTATGATACTGAACGTCTTCCCTTACGATACAGTCGAGGTAATAAATCCTGAGTTTGGCACATTAAAGGTAAACGATACTCGACTCAAACCTTATCTTGGTATTAGAAATGCTAAGGAGAAAGAGGAGCTTCAACTCCGAGAACCATCGTAACCATGCACATACAAGGTAAAGTCGAGCTTAGACTCTAAATAAGCACTTCTCGGGAGGCAACCCGAGTGTTTAACTTCTGCTAATTCTTTTAGATTTACTGCATGCTAATTTAAAATTAATTCAATTTAATTCTTAATTAAAATAGGTAAAAATATATTTTTTTGATCCACACGGTGTACATGGACACACGGGTGTGTCCCAGGCTATGTACAAAAGAGGGTAATTAATAATGAATCACATGACCATGTGACACACACGGCCTGGACACACGGACGTGTCCCAGGCCATGTGCATAATGGAGCAAATGGCATAGAGTTACACGGTGTGAAGACATGGCCATGTAGGTCACACGGCCTGGACAATCGACTTGAGTTGGTCCACACAGCCTGGCGAAATAGTAGTGTAGCTCACACGGACGTGTCCTAAACTGTGTGAACACTGGAGTTAAATTTTCAAATTTAATTACAAGTCATAGAGTTACACGGCCACAGACACGGTCGTGTGCAAGACACGGCCTGTCACATGAGCATGTGTAAGATTGTATGTGCCACATGGCCTCATACACGGGTGTGGGAGAAACGAAGAAATAGCACACACGGCTTGGCACACGGCTGTGTCCATGGCCGTATAAAGGTTGGGCTCAAATTTTGAATTGCACATGGGCTGAGGAAGCCCACATAGGCATGTGACACGGTCGTGTGGCCCAACACAAGCCTTTACACGGCCATGTCCCCCTTTTTAACCCTTAAACCTTAATTTTCTTTAGTTTTTTCTTCTTCCTCCTAATCCACCTAAAAACAAAACCCTAGCCGCCGCTTTTCACAGCCCCCCTGTTCCAACTGGCCACCGTCACACATCTGCTTTTTCTTCCATTCCCCACCTCCGAATGCCCCTTCCTCCTTTCTCTTCTTCCTTTCCTTCCTTCTTCTTCCCTCATCAAATGAACCCTCCTTCCTTTTTTTTTCCTTTTCCTTCAACCACCCCCGCGCGACTCTCCTCCCTTCCCCTTTTTGCCTCACCTTGTCGCACCCCTAACCAAACACTGCCCTCCGTCGACGACCCCTAACCCCCTGACCCCTCACCTCCCTTCCTCCTTAGACTAAATGCACCTAAGCCACCGCCCATCACCATAATTCACCCAGCCCCTTTCCACTCTTTCCCCTCCGAGCCTTCCTCATCCTTTCTGCCTTGTTCCTTCTTCGCCTTTAACAAAATACCCCTACGCCATGCCCCACCATCCGTCGACCACTGTGCGTACCTTCCACTCCACCCATCCCCACAGTCGGTTCCTCTACTATTTACCTTTCCTACTTTTTTGGATTTATTATTTATTTTTCTTATTTCTTATTTTATTTTTCTAATCTTTTTTATTATTCCTATTGTTACTAGTTTTTTTGTTATTATGCTTATTCTTGTTATGATTATTTTTATTAGTGTTATCATTCTTTGCACTATTATTGTTATTGATTATTTATATTTTATTTTTATTTTTAGTATTATTCATTGTTGGTTCTTTTTATTATTACTCAGTTTTGTTTCTTTGGGTATTATTTTTAAGAATTTTTATTTATATTAGGTTCAATGTCGACTTATTTATAAGGAAATTTGTTTAGGTCGAATTTGATTTTTATTACATAGGTTATTGGATTGCCCCTACTATGTTGATTCATCTATCTGCTTCTTATGATCATGATGATATTTGGTTATTTTATTTTATTACAAGTACACCATGACAAAGTGGAAGACTCCAAGCATGACCTCATCGTCAGTGCTTCCATCAATGTACGCCATCCATGTCTCTAATTTTTATAGGATCTTTAAGAGGAACTCTATTAGCATCTCCGACAGTGACCATTGGGATTAGGCCAATGTATTGATTAGGCCATCTTAAAGTATATTTAACTAGTTGATAGAGTGCGAGCCATCATTGCTACAGCTCCTTGGGACTAGTTCTTTTACATTGTCGAGCCCACCTACTTGGAGCTAACCTTGGAGTTTTGTTCGACATTCGTCCTTTCGCACGTGATGTTGAACCACGATGAGCCAAACACTATTACTTTTAGACTTGATGGAGCTGCATTAGGACTTTATACTGAGGAGTTCATGAGTGCTGATGGGTTTCTAACTTTATACCGACACATCCACTATTTTCTAACTTTCCCAACCTAGAAGTTATCGCTGAATCTCGCAATGTCATATGGAAAGGGATTTGAAGACAAGATTGTCGAGTTTGAAAACCGTTATAGTAAGTTAGATTTTATTTAATTCAAAAAAAATAGTTGATTTTCTTTAAAACTTGTCTCTTAGCAGAAACTTTTTGTAACCAATTAATTTAGGGAAAATTATTTCTCTTTACGAAAATTATTAGTTTTTAGAAAAAAAATCATGTTTTGTGGAGTTGCAGTTTTAAAAAAACAATAAAAAATAGTATAAAGTCTCAAATTTAAAGCCAACCAGTCTATAATCCAGGAGATATATCAAACACCTCAAATAAGTAATAAATTCTAGGCATTAACGAAAAATAGTCTGAAATTTACATGTGGCCACCGTCAAGTCCTCCGCTGTACAGACTCATTAAGTCTGGGGATTACCTGTACAGATTAAATAAAGAAAGGGTGAGTTTTCAAAAAATCAGTGTGTAATCCGCACAGAAAACATGCATATAGATAATCAAAAAAATTTAGTTAGATACAGTCTAGGGCCTGGGCCCATCACAGAATCAGTTTGGGCCTTAGCCCGTTCAGATACAGTCTCAGAAATACATTAGGGCCTTAGCCCATATCAAATACAAAATGTAGATACAGTAAATCAGAATCCTACCCACTAGCCTTTACACACCATCTCCGTCCAACTTTACACACAATGTGGGGATTAAATCAACCCACCCATCCCTACACACCATGTTGTACCAAAATGCGGCACATAATCAAAAGGTTGTTGTTAAGCTGCCAGATAACAAGCTTAATAGCCTTTCAGACACTTTCTCTAAATATCATCAACCCATCCCGATGTAATGCAACATACAAATATGCTATGCTATTATGCAATTAATAGAACTTATATTCAAATATCATAAGTCAAGCTTCGCATAGAAATCAGTCAGACAGGTCATACATATAGGGGTCTAAGTAACGCTTATCGACCCTATAGTAGGTCCATAATCGACTTGGGCGACCCGTGCAACCTTAAAGAACTTTTCAAAATAATGGGCTCACACACCCATATGGCCCACTCGGCCTAAATTGACCTTGGCCGCGTGATCTATTTTTAATGTAACCCGTGCTAGCTAAATATTCATATATGTTTTCACTATTTACTTATGTGTTCCTTCAAAGCTATCTACATGAGTCACTGTTACTAAATTATTTATATCTTGAGCTACAGAATTCTGAATTAAAATCTGCTTGATGTCTTTGAAACTAGACTCAAATACCTTTCTACCATAAAATTTTTAGAATTTTTGGTTCAACCTACAAGTACAGTAAGATCTTCAAACCTACCTCTTTTCTGCTGTCTGATACCTTTGACCCTTCTTTGCTAAAAATTAATTATCTCTTAGCACAAAATTTGGATGAAGTTCGAATTTATTTCTATTAAAGATAGACTCATTAATAATTTAAACATGTAAATTTTAATCCTTAATTATATTTCTCCAATTTTTTATGATTTTCCAAATTCAGAACAGGGGAACCAGAATTCATTCAGACCTTTTCTCACAAAGTTTATTATATTTCACGATTTGCAATTCCATTACTTACACCGTTTATTTTATGAGAAACCAGACTCAATAAGTTTTAATTCCATATTTTGTTCATCCTCTAATTAGATTTCCACAATTATTGGTGATTTTTCAAATTTAGTTTTACTTACATGATTTTTCAAATTTTCCAAACAGCAAGCAATTTCGACTTTTCACCAAATCACATTTTTTTTTGCGTTTCGGGTACACACCTGGTTTTGTTTGATGCTAAAATAGTCCCCCAATCACTCCAAAGCCTATAATCAGGATACCCAACATCAATTTAATGAATTTACAGGAGAATTGACAACCAAAAACAAACAGAAACCTAACTTACCACCAACAATAACCCTCCGTTTAACTATTTTTAAGATGAGAACATTGAATTCACCTGTCCAAGCCTCCCTAACCCCAAATAGCAGAGAAAAAACATTACGACTTCAGTCTCTAGAAGATTCATGACAGAAACGAAGAGAAACACTTACCGAAACTAAGCGAGCACTAACCGCATGCGAAAACGAAGGAAAATAAATGGATTAGGAAACAATCAATAAGAAGAAAAAGAAGAGAAAAATGGAAAAACTCAGAGAATTTATGCAATAGGAGAGGGAGAAGAATAGACAGCAGAATTTTTTGGAAAAGAAAGTTAAAATTTGATTATAGGAAAAAAATAAAATAAAATCTCGATAAACCCCAAAATCCCTTAATGTTCTCCCCAATTCCCACTACACATCCACTACTCAGAATCCTCCTATTACACAACTCTATCCCAAAATTTGAGCAAAAAAATAATACCCTTGCCTGCATAGGGATTCGAACATAAGACCTCCACCATAATAACACGCCATTTAATCACCAGACCAGTAGGCCCATTCTGATGTAATTTACCCAACAATCAAATAAAAGCTTACTGAACAAGAGTAAGGCCTAATTCATTCAAAATACCAAAATTTTCCTAAGTGAATGCTTGAACTTGGGACCTCCCAAACACTCCTAAAACACATAACCACTAAACATGATAGATATTTGTGTCATGTTTTCACAATAACGAAATTAAAATATTTGGGGCGTTACAACTCTACCCCCTAAAAGAAACTTTCATCCTCAAAATTTTACGTGATCAGAGCAGATGAGGATATTGCTGACACATCGCATCCTCAGGCTCTCATGTGGCCTTCTTAAGGCTACGGTTACGCCACAAAACCTTCACTAAGGGAATAGACTTTTTTCGAAGGACCTTTACATCACGCTTCAGAATCTGAACCGGCTACTCTTCGAAGGTCAAGTCTGGCCTAACCTCAATCTCCTCAATAGAAATAACATGTGTGAGATCAGAGCGGTAGCGCCTCAACTTCAAGATGTGAAAAATATCATGAATGTGGACCAACTCCGGAGGTAACTCCAACTGATAAGCGACAGGTCCCATACGTTTCAGAATGCGGTAAGGTCCAATAAACCACGGTCTCAGCTTGCCCTTGCAATCGAACCTCATAACCTTTTCCATAGTGAGACCCTAAGAAAAACTAAGTCCCCCACAGAATACTCGATCTCACATTTTTTTCATATCCGCATAAAATTTCTGCCTGTCAAAAGCTGCTTTCAAACGATCCCGATTCATTCTAACCTTATCCTCTGTCTCAGAGACCAACTCAAGGCTCAGAACACATTGCTCGCCCAACTCAGTTCCAACATAAAGGAGTGCGACACTTACGACCGTACTGTACAGTGCCTCGTAAGGTGCCATATGGATGCTAGACTGGAATATATTATTGTAGGCAAACTCCACTAACGGCAAGTACTACTCCCAAATACCTTAGAAATCAATAACACAACTCCTCAACATGTCCTCCAATATCTAAATCACTCTCTCCGAGTGACCATCTGTCTAAGGATGGAAAGCAGTACTGAAGTCTAATCTTAAACCCAAAGCCTCATGAAGCTTCTTCTAGAACTAAGATGTGAAACGAGGATCCCTATCAGAAAAGATCAAGACAGGTACCCCATGTAGTCTCACTATTTTCGATATGTCCTTACTAGGATAAAGTCTGAAGACTTGGTCAACCGATCCGCGATGACCCAAACAGAATCTTTCTTAGTGGGTGTTAGGGGCAACCCACTAACGAAGTCTATCGTTACTCGCTCCCATTTCCATAACGTTATCTTAATCGGCTGTAGCGAACTCAAAGGGAACTAATGCTCAGCCTTAACCTGCTGATAAGTCAAACAGTGAGCAACGAAGTCGATAGCCTCATGCTTCAACCCTGGCCACCAGTACAATTCCTGAAGATCTCTGTACATCTTGTTCTCACCAGGATGCATAGCTTAGGGACTACCATGCGCCTCTTTCAGAATCGACTGCCTTAAATCCTCATAATTTGGTACACAAATTTGACCGCGGAAACAAAGTACCCCATCACTGTTTATCTCAAAATCAGTAGTGCCACCATTCTCAACCTGATGAAAATGTAACCTGAGAGACTTATCCCCCAACTGTTTACCTTGAATCTGTTCAATCCATGTCAGTTTGACCAGAAGTTCTGCCAACAAACTTCTATCATCAATAGGCTAAGTCGAGCGAACATCGCTCTCAGATCGGTCATAGCCCTACGACTCAATGCATCAGCCACCACATTGGCATTGCCTAGATGGTACTCAATGGTACAATCATTATCCTTAAATAGCTCAACCCATCTATGCGCTATCTAACTTCTTCTATGTGAGGAGATACTTGAGGCTTTTATGATCGGTGTAGATAATACACTTCTCACCATACAAATAATGTCTCTAGATTTTTAATGCAAAGACTACGACGGCCAACTCCAAATTGTGCATCAGATAGTTCGTCTCGTGTGTCTTAAGCTAACGAGACGCATATGCAACCACCTTACCATCCTGCATCAACACACATCCCAAACCGATATGTGATGCATCACTATAAACCGTGAACTCCTTTCCAAGTTCAGGTTGTACCAAAATAGGAGCCTCAGTCAGTATAGTCTTAAGCTTCTCAAAGCTCTCTTGCTGTGCATTGGTCCAGTAAAATGGTACACATTTACGTAACAGCTTAGTCAAGGGTGCTACGATCAGTGAAAATCCTTCCACAAACCGTCAGTAATAACCTATCAGCCCCAAAAAGCTACAGATCTCAGACACATTCTTAGGCTGTTTCCAGTCCAATACAACCTCAATTTTTTGAGGATCAACTCGAATCCCCTCAACAGCACCACATAACCCAGAAATGTTACTTCACGTAACCAAAACTCGCACTTGGTGAACTTAGCATAGAGTTGTTTTTCCTCAAAATTTGAAGAACAATCCTAAGGTGCTCATCATGCTCATCCTTAGTCCTCGAATAAACCAACATGTCATCAATGAACACCACTACAAACCGATCTAGGTAGGGCTAAAACACTCAGTTCATCAGATCTATGAAAGTCGGTGCATTAGTCAATCCAAATGGCATCTCTAGGAACTCGTAGTGACCATAATGAGTCCTAAATGTTGTCTTATACACATCACCTCCTTAACCCTTAACTGATGATACCCAAAATGCAAGTCAATTTTGGAGAACACAGACATCTCTCAAAACTAATCAAACAAATCATTTATCCTCGAAAGTGGATAGTGAACTTATTTAGTTGTCGGTAGTCGATACACATCCTCATGGATCCATATTTTTTCTTAACAAACAGTATCAGTGCCCCCACGAGGACACACTAGGGCAGATGAACCCACTATCCCATAACTCCTGAATTTGAGCCTTGAGCTCTGTAAGCTCCTTTAGTGCCATTCGATAGGGAGCGATAGACACTGAGCTGTATCAGCTGTACCAGGGAAGAGCTCAATCTCAAACTCTACTTTCCAATTCAAAAGTAAACCGGTAGCTCCTCAGGAAAGACATCCAAAAAATCCCTCACAGTTTTGATGTTATTAAAAGTAGAGTCCCTAGAAGCGAAAATACTTACATAGGCCAAATATGCCTTAAATCCCTTGCGAACCAGTTTCTCAGCTACCAATGCAGAGATCACGTTAGCCAAGTAATTTTGATGTTCCCCAATCATAACTACGTCATTACCCTCTTCAGTTTTCAATACGACCCTTTTAGTCGCACAATCCAAACTGATACGATGCTTGACCAATCGATCCATCCCTCATATCATATCGAACTCCCCAAATGAAAGCTCTATCAAATTAGCCAGAAATACCATCCGTTGAACCACTAAAGGAACATCCCTATACAGTTTAGTAACTCTAACAGATTGCCCCAGCGGGCTCAGCATAGCCACCTCAATAGAAGTACTCTTAACCATAATCCCTAGGTTTTTGGAAACAAAACAGGAAAAATAGGAATGCGTAGATCCTATATCTATCAATGCAGTGTAAGGCACATCAAAAATAAGAAACTTACCGTGATGATGTCCGGAGTATCTCTATCCTCTCAGCGATGAGCAGCATAAACTAGGGTCAGCTGTCTTGCCTCAGTCTATCCAGCACCTATGCCTGGTGCTCTCTGCCAACAACTCATGCCATTACCACCCTTAGCCAGACTACGGCCCCTAGGCGGCTGATGAACTACCCTCGATGGTTATACAGTACCAGAACCCACAACTTGCACCTGATCAGCCCTTAGCAGACACTCTCAAACACGGTGCTCAGTAGACCTCCATCTTAAACAAGCCTCAGTCGTTCTCCAACATTTGCCCGAATGGCATTTTCCACAATGCCCACAAAACGTGATCCCAATAGGAGTAACAAAGGCCCCCTCTCTAACTAGCCCACTAGATCTGACCATTTTCTTAGGCCTCATCGTAGAACTTGAGAGCTCTGAATCCATCTTATTCTTGCCTCTCTCTTTATCCCGATTTTGGCGCTCAGCGCATTTTACCTCCTAGACGATCTTCACCTTCTCTATCAGTGCTAAAAAGTCACGTTCCCTCTACGGAGCTATCAAACTCTCAAACTGTCCCTGAGTTCATCCTCGAAGTGGACACAATGCTCATATCTAGTCGTCATCATGCCTCGAGCATAACGACTCAATCTCAAAAACTTAGCCTTATACTTGGCCATTGAATTATCCCCATGCATAAGATTCAAAAACTCACATCTTCTAGCGTCCATGTAGCTTGCCCCCACATATTTACATTGAAAATCAGAATTATAAAAATCCCAAGTCACTGTTCGAGCTAAATGCCCTCCTTAACGGTCAGCCACCATTGGTATGCTTCATCGCGAAGCAAGGAAATAACCCATTTCAATTTTTGTTTAGGGTAAATTCCATATCGTCCATGATTCTTTTCGTGGCCTCTATCTAGTACTCGGCCATGCTAGAGGTGACTCCAGTGACACCCCTGATAGCTCAGCCCCATTGGACCGAAGTCATTTTATAACTGACCCTCGACCCTTAAATCTAGTGTTGGGCCCAGTGACCCTCTCTAATATCCTCATCATACCCTGGGACAAGCCGTCGTCCTCGGCCATGCAATCATGAGACCTAGTCTCAAGCAGGTGAAACTGACGTCTCGTTCGTATCCAGATTCGGTTTGCTGCCTAACGACGAGGACTCAGCTTGAGCCCTTTTACGGCCTCTACCTCAGCCTCTAGTACCCCATTAGCGGATACCTCATGCACTCATCGTAGAATTCGTAGCTTATCTGTGTTAACAGTTTTATGAATCAGTTACAGTTTCGATATCTATTAGTAGATATTTTATGCAAAACAGTATCAGAAGTTTAGAGTTTGTTATCACGAATTACAATCTTACTACAGTTTTTAGTTTCTATACTATTTTTAGTATACACTATCCATAGTATTCTCAATACAGTGCACTACCTATAGTAGTTTCAAAATATGCTACTCATATTTTTAAAAACTTATCAGAGTTTTCAAAACACTTACAGAATCGGTGCCGGAGGATCAGTATACCACATACTCAGTCAAAAATATTTCAAACCATTTAAAAATCATTTCTTTAACACCAAATTATAAAACCCAAATCCACAGCCGAGTTTTTATCTTAGCTCTGATACCACTAAATGTAACACCCCAAACTGGCCTAGACGTTATGGTCGAATCTAGCGATATCACATGGAAAGGAATTTGAAGACAAGATCGTTGAGTTTAAAAACCGTTACAATAAGTTAGCTTTTATTTAATTCAAAAAAAACTAGTTGATTTGCTTTAGAACTTGTCTCTTAGCGGAAACTTTTGTAACCAATTAATTTAGGGAAAATCATTTCTATTTAATAAAATCCTTCGTTTTTAGAAAATAAAACCATGTTTTATGGAGTTGCAGTTTAAAAAAAACCATAAAAATAGTATAAAGTCCCAAATTTAAAACCAACCGTCTGAAAACAGTCTGAAATTTACGTGTGGCCACCGTCGAGTCCTCCGCTGCACTGACCCGTCAAGTCTGGGGATTATATGTACAGATTAAACAGAGAAAGTGTGAGTTTTTGCAAACTCAATGTGTATTCCCTACAAAAAACATGCATACAGATAATCAACAGAATTCAGTTAGATACAGTCTAGGGCCTAGGCCCATCACATAATCAGTTTGGGCCTTAGCCCGTTCATATACATTTTTAGAAATACATTAGGGCCTTGGCCCATATCAGATACAAAATGCAGATACTGTAAACCAGAATCCTACCCACCAACCTCTACAAACCATCTGCATCCAACCCTACACACCATGTGGGGATTAAATCAACCCATCCATCCCTACACACCATGCTGTACCAAAATGTGGCACATAATCAGAAGGTTGCAGCTAAGCCGCTAGATAATAGACTTAATAGCCTTTTAGACACTTTCGTCAAATATCATCAACCCATCCCGTTGTAATGCAACATACAAAATATGCCATGCCATTATCCAACTAATAGTACATACATTCAGACATCATAAGTCAAGCTCGATATAGAAATCAGTCAGACAGATCACACATATAGGGGTCTAAGTAAAGCTTACCGACCTTACAGTAGGTCCACAGTTGACTTGGGCGACCCGTGCAACCTTACAAAACTTTTCAAAAGTTAGGCTCACACGCCCATGTGGCCAACTCGGCCCAAATTGGCCTTGGCTGCGTGATCCATTTCTAATGTAACTCGTGCTAGCTAAATATTCATATATATTTTCACTATTTACTTATGTGTTCCTTCAAAGCTGTCTACTTGAGTCACTGTTACTTAATTATTTATATCTTGAGCTACAAATTTCCAAATTAAAATCCACTTGATGTCTTTGAAACAAGACTCAAATAAATTTCTACCATAAAATTTTTATAATTTTTGGTTCAGCCAATAAGTACAATAAAATCTTCAAACCTACCCCAGTTCTGCTGTCTAACAGCTTCGACTCTTCTTTGCTAAAAATTAATTATCTCTTAGTAAAAAATTTAGATGAAGTTTTAATTTGTTTTTATTGAAAATAGACTCATTAATAATTAAAACATGTAAATTTTAATCCCAAATTATTTGTCTCCAATTTTTTATGATTTTCAAAAATCAAAACAGGGGAACCCGAATTCATTCTAACATTGTCTCACAAGGTTTATTATATCTCACGATTTACAATTCCATTACTTACATCATTTCTTCTATGAGAAACTAGACTCAATAAGTTTAATTCCATATTTTTTTTCATCCTCTAATTCAATTTCCATAATTTTTGGAAATTTTTCAAAGTTAGCCTACTGTCGTTATCAAAACAGCAAGCAATTTCAGCTTTTCACTAAATCCTATTTTTTTTCTTTTCGGGTACACACCTAGTTTTGTTTGATGCTAAAATAGTCCCTCAGCACTCCAAAGCCTATAATCAAGATACCAAACATCAATTTAACAGATTTACAAGTGAATTGACAACCAAGAACGAAAAGAAACCCAACTACCACCAACGATAACCCTCCGTTTAACTATTGTAAGACGAGAACACTGAGTTTACTAGTCCGAGCCTCCCTCTAAGCACAAATCGCAGAGAAAAAACATTACCACTTCAGTCGCTAGGAGATTCATGATAGAAACAAAGTGAAACACTTATCGAAACAAATCGAGAACTAACCGTATGCGAAAAAAAAGAAAATAAATGGATCAGGGAAAAATCAAGAAGAAGAAAAAGAAGAGAAAGATGGAAAAACTCAGAGAATTTTAGCAAGAGGAGAGGGAGAAGAATAGACGATAGAATTTTTTTGAAAAGGGAGTCAAAATTTAGTTATGGGAAAAAAATAAAATAAAATCACGATAACCCCCAAAATTCCGTAATCTTCTCCCCTAATTCCCACTACACATCCATTACTCAAAATCCCCCTATTATGCAACTCTATCCCAAAATCTGAGAAAAAAAATAATACCCTTACCTGCATATGGATTCAAACACAAGACCTCTACCATAATAACACACCATTTAACCACTAGACAAGTAGGCCCATTATGATGTAATTTACCCAACAATCAAATAAATGCCTACTGAGCAAGAGTAAGGCCTAATTCATTCAAAATACCAAAATTTGCCCAAGCGAAGACTTGAACTTGGGACCTCCCAAACACTTCCAGAACACGTAACCACTAAAGTTTACATATATTTGTTTCATATTTTCACAATAATGAAATTATAAATTTTGGAGCATTACAGTTGGATAGAGCTTACGACTAGCACGACACTCTATGACCCGAGTTGATCGAAGGTGACTTCCCTACCTTTGGCCTTACACTATATTCATGTCATTTTGGATCATACATTGACTGGTTGGAGGGAGAGCACTGGAGTCATCGGTACATTCGATGCTTATTTTTTGTGGAGAATGGCCACGGGGTGCACCTTTAACCTTGCGAATTTCATAGCCCTACCTCGTACAACACTTCGACCACCTCGACACTCCGAAGTAGTCCTCCTCCTTTACAATAGTTGGACAAATGACCCCGCAAGGGTTATCGAGTATAAGTTACATGCGGATGATCGAGCAACTACATGGCATAGATACTTCTCGATACCGATTATCTCATTTTGACCCTCGAGATAAGCATGGGAACTTCAATGATTATGTCCCCTTCCACCATGAGGATCCTCCTCATCATCCACCTTAGAGTCACCATACTACTACTTCTACTGCCACCCTCGCAGATCTCTCCAAGTGGTTCACTCATTTTGAGTAGCACTATTTTGAATGATTCAACAGTATTGATGCGACCTTCCAGCAAATCTGCCAGTACCTCCACTTCAACGTCGGTGCCTTACGATCTCAATGCCTCTGACGATGAAGATCACTGATTTTATTTCTTTTCTTTTCAGTTTCAGTTTCATTTTTAATTTTCTTTTTCTTTTTAATTTTTCTTTTTTTAGTTAGTTGTTTTATTTTTCTTTTTTTAGACTTATTTCGTTTATTATCTTTTGAACTATACATTTATTTTGTAGTTGTTTCTAATTGAGTTTTGTAATCACTTAATCTTCTTCATTATTTGTGTTTATTTTCTTATTAGTTTTCTCAGAACCATGCACTGTAATTAGATTTACCTACAATTTCAGTTTTCACTATTCTGGCGAATTCATCCATATTCAAGGCAGTTTCAGTTTTCTCCCTCTCTATGATATTCTGCTTATATCGTGCTCTATTTGTACATTGAGGACAATGTACATCTTAAGTGTGGGAAGGTTATTCATATAATTACTAGAACATCCCTAAATTATTTCTTATGTTTAAATAAATTTCTCATGCTTCCATTAGAATGAATTTTTACCGATTTGGGATTTTTGTTGATGTGTTTTGGATTACTTTGTAGATATTTGTGCATTGATTGATTTAAAAACTTTAAGTAAAGAGAGAATCAAGCATGATAAGTTATTTTTCAAAAATTAAAAATTTTAGTTTGTTTCCCTGAATTGAGGTATTATCATGAAGTTTGAGATTTGCAAGTTTGACACCAAAACCATAATTTTTTGTGAGATTTTGAGCCTTTAGCACATACGTTCTTCATGCTCATTCTATTATTGGTTATGAGTGTGTCAACTTGATTTGTTATTCTAGAACTTGCTTCGATTATGCATGTCAAGACCACATATTTGATTTGATATACTGAGATGATAAAGGCACTTAGGTTTAACCAACTTATCCGATAAAAAAGCCTACCTTTGGAATTAACCCTTAGTGAAACCTGTTGAGCCTAACACTCATTTTCTTGATTATCCCATGAATTTTAACCTATAACCCATTTTTTGTTGTGACTCTTTCTCGTTTTATTGATTCCCTTTTTATCGAGATTTGACTTGGTTAGTTACCTAACTATGTTCCTTTGTTTGAATTCTGAATTTTATTTCTTGATTTTTTTTCAAAATTAAAAAAAAAACATATTGAGTATTAATTAGTTTTATGTTGATTGAGCTTCAACAGTTAAATTCATATTTTGAGAAGAAACTCATTTTTTTATTCCTATTTATTCTTGATTGATGCACCTATTTTTAATTCAGCATTTGTTAATTTTTTCTAGTTTTGTAACTTATCAACTTGATCTTGATTATAACCAACTTTTCTGGCCTTTTTTCACACCCTTTAACCTAATCCCCATTGCAACCTCTTAAAGACTTTTTGATTGGTATGTCATATCATTTTATAGTGGTGGAGATTTGATTTTCAAACAAGCTTATGGTAATGACATTTCTTGTTCGACTGTTGAGTGTTTATTTCTTGAACCTTAAACACTTTGAGTGCTTTCAGTTAATCTTTAGTGAGGATGTCAATTATTGTTGATTTTGAATTAAATGTAACCATTTAAATAATGGGAGACACCTATGTTTTCGTGCTTTAAAAATTTTGACTTGGATTCTTTGATTCTTTAGTGCCCTTTTAGTTGACTTGTCAATACATAATTATTTGTGAATTATTCTGAGATATTATTGATGAGAATTACAAGTTGAGAAACATTAACTTTATGTGAGTTGAGGATTTTTCTTGAGGACAAACAAATGCTTAAGTGTCGGGATATTTGATAAGTGATAAAAATAACATAATTTAATCTCGTTCTTAATGTGTCTTTGGATAATTATTTATGCAAATTGGTTAATTTGATGATCCTAATCCTTTGAATTCATGTTTGTATGCTTAGGTGAGCATTTGAGAGCAAAATGAGCGAAAATAAAAAAAAGAACAAATTTTAGAAGTCACACAGGCTGGGCCTTCCCATACGTGTTGGACACACGACCATGTGAGCCACACAGACTAGACATACGGCCATGTGCCAGACCATGTTGATTTCACAACTTTCCCAATGCAGAAAATTACAATTTTTAGCCTTTCTGAGCATTCTAAAGTCTATAAATACCAAATAGAAGAAGAGAGAAAGGAGCTATCAAAAATAAGGGAGAAAACAACTCAAAAAACACCATTAGAGCCAACTCTGAAGTAGATCTCCATCAAGATTGAAGACCTCTTTTTAATTTATTTTGAAAATTTTATGAGTTTCTTTATTTCTTATGGTTATTCTGACTTTGAGATGTTTTCATTTAGAATTATGAACTAATTCCCTAAATACCTAGGGAAGATGAAACCTATGATGAATTCTATTATTTAATTTCTATTTTACATGATAAATACTTGATTCTTATTCTTAATTATGTGTGCTTATCTCTTGTTTTAATATTTTTGGGATATTAATTCATGTTTAATGTGTTTAATTCAGTAGAGGAAAAGCCCCTATTTAAGAGTAGAGCTAGCATAATTGAATGGAGTTGCATGCAATCCTATAAATAGGATGACATAAATCTACCAAGTTAAAGTAAAATCTAATAAGAGAATCCATAAATCGAGTTAATGCGATGATAGGGATTTTAATTAGAAAGAGATTTCAATTAATCAACCTGGAGTCAGTTGTTCTTACTCTCGAAAGAGATATTAGCATAATTTAGGGATTTATGTGGATCAAGATACCAAGTGAATAAATTATTTAATTCAGATTCATAATAATAGGTGAAGTCTAGGTGGATTCTTTCATGGGTATTGTCCCTCTCATTGGTTATTCGGTTATTTTCCTAATTTATTTTCTGTTGAGTTCTTAGTTATCTTAATTTAGTAAATTTAGTTTAAAACCAATCACTCTAATTTGTTGGCTAAATAATAGGAAAACAATAATTACTAATACTTTTAGTCCTTGTGGATAAGATATCTCTACTCACCATAGCTATACTATTTATCGATAGGTGCACTTACCTTCTTCGTATTTTTAGTTAGTTTTGTGACACACTAGGCACACCTGTGTATTTAGGATGTAAGGTCGTGTGTCATACTTAGACCATGTGTTGTTGTCATTTGCTTCTCCCACAACCATGTATAAGTGCATGTGGGTCATACAACTATGTTTTTAGGCTATGTACCTTCACTTAGACAGTGAGTTTCAAAGGAAAATTGAAAAAATTGGCTCAAATATTCATATGGCAGTGTGTCTAGACTGTGTGTTGTTGTCATTCGCGTCTACCATGATCGTGTATAAAGGTGTGTGGGTCACACAACTGTGTTGTTAGGCCGTGTGCCATCACTTAGATTGTATATGTCATAAGAAAATTGAAAAAATTGGCTATAGCACACGATCCTTAACACACTGTGTGTCTATGCTGTGTGTACCACGCGACTGTGTTGCCAAACCGCCTAGTATACCTTATACCGTGTTGTTTACTTATATACATTTCTCTTTTTCCTCTCTTTTTTTAATAGAAATAAAAGTATTAACATGCAACATAAATAAATGAACTAAAATAATAACAACCAAATAAACAAAAACATTTAAGTTGCCTCCCTAGAAGCGTTTATTTAGAGTCTAAGCTCGGCTTCCCTTTTTTAGCTCACGGTTAATTCAGATTTTGGAGCTAGAGCTCCTCTCTCTCATTATCAATATCACCACCAAGATAAAGTTTGAGTTGATGATTGTTTACCTTGAATGTGACGTAATCAAGGTGTGTCACCTTAATTGTTCCATATAGGAATACATTTTGTACCACAAATGGATTCCACCATCTTGACTTAAGCTCATCAAGAAACATTTTTAGATCTAAATTGTCCAATAGCACTTTGTCTCCAACTTTGAATTTATTTATCCTCTTTAAGTGCATACCATGGTGTTACTTTGTTGCTTCTTTGAATGTTCTCAGGTTCTCATCAGCCTTTGTTTGTCATTCATCTAATTCATCAAGATGTACGATTCTCTCTTCACTTGTCCCTTGATTTTTATCACCTTGAAAAGGGTACAATTTTAAAATGTATTCGTTAGTGATTTCCTATAAAGAATGTTGAGCCGCATGATCACTAACATTAATAGAATAATGAGCATCATCTTGTTCACTAGAAACTCTCACAACATCACATGCTTGAAGAGTAACCTCTTCATCACCTACAGTCAGCACATGTTCATCATTGCCCACATCAATAATAGTTCTAGCAATGGCTAAAAAGGGTCGACCCAAAATCATGGGTGCCTCAACATCCTTATCCATGTCTAATATAACGAGATCAACAAGGAATAGGAATTTATCTAATTTAATAAGTACATCTTAAATAATACCCCTAGGATACTTACTTGATCTACCAACTAATTGAATATTCATCTAGATGGTGTTGGTTCCTTGAGACCAAGTTGTTTGAACATTTTATAAAGCATTAGATTGATACTAACACCCAAATCAACCAAAGGTTTTTCTACATTTAAGCTACCAATAAAATAAGGAATATAAAACTCCCTAGATCTTTAAGATTGATGGGTAGTTTGTTTTGGAAAATGGTCGAGCACTCCTCATTGAGCTCTATAGTGGACAGTTCGTCTAACTTTTATTTGCTAATAGTTCAAGAAATTTACTATTTTGTTCATTGATGCAGTCTTTATTCAACTTTGCTGGATATGAAATTGGTGGTTTGTATTTCTGACCATTGACTTATACTCCTTCTTACATTCATCAACCTCGTCATTTTCCTCATCAGCATCTAGATTCAATTTTTTAGGCTCGACTACCCTTTCACACTACGTACAGTGATTGCGTGGACTTACTCCTTTGGGTTGGTTTCAGTGTTACTAGGTAAACTGCCTTATTCTCTCTCCAAAACCAATTTAGCAAGTTGACTACTCTGATTCTCGAGGCCCTAAATAGATGCCTGTTGATTCCTCAAAGTCATTTCAATGTTCTGGAATCTAGTTTCTAACACTAAAATAAGTTTAGTCAACATCTTTTTCAAATTTAACTTCTTTTCTTACTGATAAGGTTGCTGAAAACCTGGAGGGAGTGTGAACTTTCATTTCCTTGACCACCCCAAGAGAAATTCAGATGATTCCTCCATCCATGATTATAGTTGTTACTATAAGGTTATTCTAAGGCTAATTATTACCCATAAAGTCGACTCGCTCATGCTCCATGTTAGAATTGAAGGGCAAACATTCCATATTGATCATCCTCGCCTCTGTCGCATTGCATCGCATTACTAGATTCACCTATTTACTACAACTCAAGCCATCAATCTTTTTACTCAACGTTTCCACTTGACTCGCCAACATAGTAAACACATAAATATTAAAAAAACATTGGCTGCCTTAGTAGGCTTTGTTCTCATAACTTGCCATTGATAGTTATTCAATGTCATCACCTCAATGAATTCTTGGGTTGCCTCAACTATCTTATTATTCAGTCTTCTATCAGTTGTTACATCAATTATCTGTCTAGTCAAGGGATTGAAACCGTTGTAAAAGGTTTGAACTTGTAACCACAAAGGTAAGCCATGATGATGACACATTCTTAAAAGATCCTTAAACCTCTCTCATGTATCATATAGTGTCTCGAGATCAAATTGAGCAAAATAAGAGATGTCATTCTTCAACTTAGTTGTTTTGACTGGTGGAATATACTTCAAAGAAATTTTTTAGTCATTTGAGCCCAAATAATGATAGAACCCTGTGGAAGTGAATTCAACCATTGTTTTGCCTTGTTCCTTAAAGAGAATAGGAACAACCATAAGCATATGGAATCATCAGCAATGCCATTGATCTTAAATGTGTCGCAGATATTTAGAAAGTTAGCTAAAAGATATTCAAATATTCATCTTGCAATCCATCAAATTGAACATACTATTGCACCATCTGAATTGTGTTCGACTTAATCTCATAATTTTTTGCAGCAATAGTCGGTCTAACAATACTCGATTCACCCCAACTAGAGTTGGTTTAACATAGTCATACATAATCCAAGTAGGACGTACAAGAAGTTGCTGATTACCAAGATTATTATCCATCTCTCACAGTAATGATCTTTTGCTCTTGATCGTCTGTTAAAACCAATTAACCTTGCCTTACTTCTTTAACCTCTCTTTGATTTCTGTGCACTTTTTTTATCTTGCTATCAAAAACTAACGGTTCCAATGAGTTGTCTCTAGTCATAAACCAAAAGAACCTATAAGAATCAAACAAAAGAAAAATTAGAATGAGACAATTAAATTAAAAAGGTATTAAAATAAAAATAAAAACAAAAAGGATAAATTAATAGTAATAAAGTTTCCTAATATTCTAGTCCTCAGCAACGACACTAAAAACTTGATGTGTCATGAACTTAACTAAAAATTTGACTAAGGCAAGTGCACCTAACAATTAACAATATAGCTACAGTGAGCAAAGATATCATTCCTACAAAGACTAAAAGTACTAGTAATTATCATCTTTCTATTATTTAATCGACTAATTCGAGGAACTGATTAAAACTAAAATTAACTAATTTAATGAACTAGCGAACATGACAAATAATAAATCACAAAAATAATCGAGTAATAACCAATAAACGAAACAATTCCCAAGAAAGAATTCACCTAGAATTCCTCTATCATTATCAATCTAGATTACTCAATTTTTTTTACTTCACACCTATTCCACAGAAATCCTTAAATTATGATAATATCTCTTTCGAGTATAAGAGTAACTGACCTTAGGTTGATTAATTGAATTTCCTTGAAACGCCTCAAAACTCCCTTATATTTATGTTTGTATGTTTGTCTACTTCAGTAATTATGTGTTCTAGGAGTGTCTAAGAAGTCTTGGGTTCAAGCCTTGGCTTAGGCAAAATTTTATTTTTAATTGAATAAATCCCTATCTCTAGCCAGTAGACTTAAAAATAAATGTTGATAAAATACGTTAGAATGGGTCTACTGGTCTGGTGGTTAAGTGGAGTGTTGGTTATGTTTGAGGTCATAAGTTCGAATCCTTGTGCAAACAAGGGATTTATTTTGCTACTTGCGTCGTGTGAGAGTTTGAGTCTGGCTAAAATTCTAAGTAGTGGGAAGGTTGGAGTGATTTTTGGAGGAAATTAAGGGATAATGGGAGTCTTTCGTGGGATTAAGGAGCAAAATAAGGAATTCTCATATTATTATTGTTCCCAAAATTTTTGACGTTAGTTCCTTTTTCCCTCTAGTCTGCCGTTCATCATGTTGCTCCTCCCTTTGCCGAATTTGGCTTAGTAAATTTCTGCAGTATCTTTATTCTTTTTCGGCTTTTCACATTTCTCTTTCCATTGTTTTCTTTTTCAATTTATCGTCGTCACCTCCTCTGTTTTGCTTCTTTCAGTCATTGATTCCCCTTTACGGTTTGTTCGCGCTTGCATTGTTATATTGCACTTTGCTTTGTTGTCAGTTTAGTAAGAGATTTAGATGTTTGGTTGTCTCATTTTAAAAGTTACTGAATGAAGGGTTATATTTGTACTCTTAGGGTTTTTAATTGATTGTGTTTCTTTTCAATTTCCCCTCCTCTCAGCAAAGGAAACATCGACTCCTCCCTTACACACTCCTTCTCTGGTTCTTTTCAGCTGGGGTTTTTATCTAACAACAGTCGGTTGTGCTTTATCGGTAAGTATGGTTTAAGTGAAGTTTAAAGTGAAGTTTGACTAGGGGTATAACGAGAAGGTTTGCGACTCTTATTTTAGGTGGAGACCAAGAGTTGGTTAGTGCATCTTCAAGGAAATGGGTGGGCGATTTTGGTGGATTCGGTTTTGGAGTGTTCGGAGTGTGGTTTAGTTACTAGCAAAATTAGGTGTGTAAACACTGCCCAAATCGTAAACTGGTAAGAGTCGAAAAATATGACAAATGACGCTATACGAGCGTGTACACACTCGTGTGGTAATCCGAATGCATGAAACGTGGGCATTAGACTGTTGAGGCCACCATGAGCGAATCATGGTCTTTGGTCGCTCTGGGCCATGTTGGGCCGAAATGGGCCGTGTAGGCCAACGAGCTTGTGGGCCCCGTATGGGTAAACCACACGAACATGACGAGTTTTTTTAATTTTGGGGCCAAACTATGTTAATTTCATGACCGAGACCGATTTTGGGCTATCTAGGCCACACGGATGTGTGGGCCCACATGGGCCCGCATTATGGGCCTTGGGCTCAACTTTACTATTTGACTGTTAAGGTTACACAGGTCACCCGAGATGATTGTGGACCTACTGATGGGTCGGTAAGTAAACCTAGACCCCCAAACTATTATAAAATAATTGTTATGCCCTCACGTGGTAAAATGACTGTTATGCCCCTATGCTATAAAATGACTATTATTCCCTATGTTATAAAATGACTGTATGATTTATGTTATGTATGACTGTATATGGCCATGCCATGATATATATGTTGCATACATGTTTGATATGTTGCATGGCAATGGGATTATTATGATTGGAGAAAGAATACCTGTATTGGCAGCTCTGCTGCAAATATTGTTTAGTGCTGCAATCGGTGCTAATTTTGGAGTGTAAGGATGGGTGGGTGATTTTATTCCCACATAGAGTGTTAGGCTAGACGGAGTGGAGTGTGGAGGCTGGATGAGTAGGATTTCTAATTGCATGTCTGAACTGTTACTATCACTATAATGGGCTAAGGCCCACACTGATATTGATACTATAATGGGCTAAGGCCCAACTAAACTGGACTGTTATTGAATTGGGCTTAAGCCGAGACTATAAATGCATTAACTATTTACTTATATGGGGTTACACACTAATTTTTTGTAAACTCGCCCCTCTGTTTATCTTATAGGTAATCCCCAATCCTAGGGACCGGTGTTGCGAGGGACTCGGAGGTGGCCACACCACTTGCACCTGCTTTTAGATTTTTTTACAGTTTAAATTTATTTTGGTTATTTGTTCTTTAATAAGTCCTTTTAAAATTTTCTTTAAAACTTTTAATTTGGGGATTTTACTTATTTTAATTCATATCTGATAGAAGTAGGACGCAGATTTTCAAAAGATGTATTTTTTTTCAAAATACCACGTTTTCGTACCATAAAATAAAAGCTTCCGCATCAAAACAATGTTTTGAATATAGTAACAAACAAATATGATCAACAAACTGCTAAAAAATATGAGTTTCAATAAACGTGAATTAATATAGAGCGAATTTTCTGTTGAAACTATGTTTTCGAAAAACACTTCAATGTGACATCGCCGGATTCAGCCATAACATCTGGGCGGGTTGGGGTGTTACCTTTAGTGGTATCAAAGCCAGGTTCAAAACTCAGCTGTGGTTTTTAGGTTTTTTTTAAACTTAAAATTTTCAAAGAGGACTGTTCTAAACGATTTAGAAGTATTTTGAAATATTTATACTGAATGTGTGGTACACCGAGTCTCCAGCGCTGATTCTGTAAGTTCTCTAAAACTGTTATCTGTTTAAAACTAAAACTACTATAGATAGACCATACTGAAACACTTAGGTTAGTGTATACTGATACTGTAGTAAAATCGATAAACACTGGAAGATACTACGTCGTACGAAAACAAACTCTGAACTACTGAAATTGTTTCCATAAAACATCTGTTAATAACTATTGAACTGTAAATTGATTCATAAAACTTTTAATTCAGATAAGCGCGACTAGACGATGAGCGCATAAGGTACTCATGGATGGGGTACTAGAGGTCGTAGAGGGGCTCGAGCTGAGTCCTCTTCACTGGGCAGTATGCCAAATCTAGACACTAGCGAGACACCGGCGTCGCCTGTCATTGAGACTAGGTTACAAGACCGAACGGTTGGGGATGACGCACTATCTTAAGCCATGTTAAGAATTTTAGAAAGGGTAGCTAGGCCCAATACTGGAGCTGGAGGTCGTGGGTCGATTATGGAGTGACTCCAGTCTAATGGGGCTGAGATTTTTAGGGGTATTGCTATAGTTGCCCCTAAAGTGGTTGAATATTGGATTGAGGCCACAGAGAGGATCATGGATGACCTCGACTGTACCCCCGAATAGAAACTAAAAGGAGCCATTTCATTTTTACGAGACGAAGCCTATTAGTGGTGGCTTACAGTTAAAGAGGGTACTCAGGCTGACCGGTTGACATGGGAATTTTTCAAAACTAATTTCCAAGGGATGTATGTGGAAGCTAGTTATGTGGATGCCCAGAGGAGGGAGTTTCTGAATCTGACTCAGGGGGATAAATTAGTGGTTGAGTATGAAGCTTAATTTTTACGATTAAGCCGCTATGCACGTGGGATGGTGGCAACCGATTATGAGCGGTGTGTTCGATTCAAGGACGGCCTCAGGGATAGTCTGAGAGTTTTGATAGCTCCACAGAGGGAGCGAGACTTTGCCACACTGGTGGACAAGGCAAAGATTGCTGAGGAGGTGAATCGTTCTGAGCGTCTGAATAGAGAAACGGGTAGGAATAAGAGGGATTTAGGGCCCTCGAGTTCCGCTCAAAGGCCGAAGAAAAAAGCTAGAGTGGATTGGCTAGTCAGAGTTGGGGCCCCTATTCCTGCTACTAGACCACAGACATGTGTTGACTGTAGTAGATGCCATTAGGGCGAGTGCTAGAAAAGGATTGGGGCATGTTTAAGGTACGGAACATTAGAGCACCGTATTAAAGACTATCCACGAGAGGCCCGAACAGATGCAAGCCATAAGTTAAGGTATTGTTCAACTACCGAGAGGTGTTCAGCAGCCACCGAGAGGCTGTGGTCAGGCTAGAGATGGAAATGGTATGGGTCGTGGTCGTGGAGCACCGGGCAGAGGTGCTGGTTATACTGAGGAGAGGCAACCAACTCTGGTTTATGCTGCACATTGCCAAAGGATGAAGACACCTCATATGTTATTACTGGTACATTCTTTATCTATAATATACCTTATACTACACTGATTGATGTTGGGTCTACGCATTCATATATAGCATTCTCAGTGTCTGAGACTTTGGGTATAATGGTTGAAACCACTACGAGTGAAATTACTGTGTTAAGTCCTTTAAGGCAGTCAGTTAAGGTGAACAGATTGTTCAGAAATGTACCGTTGGAGGTTCAAGGAACCATATTTTTGTTGGACCTAATGAAACTTTCTTTTGGAGAATTTGATTTAATACTGGGTATGGATTGGCTGGTTAAGCATCAAGTGAATTTGGACTGTGCTACAAAACGGGTTGTACTAAAAACTGTGGAAGGAGATGAGGTGGTGCTAATAGGGAAGCATCGGAATTATCTATCAAATGTGATTTCTGCTCTGAGGGTCGAGAAGTTGGTTTATAAGGGTTGTGAGGCGTATGTAGCCTACATCAATGGTGTTGATTCTGAGGCTCTGTCTGTTAAAGATATCAGAACAGTCAAGGATTTTTTGGATGTTTTCCCCTATGTACTTGAAGTTGAATTTGGGATTGAGCTCATATCTAGTATAGCTCCGGTGTACATCGCTCCCTATAGAATCGCATCGAAGGAGCTAGTAGAGCTAAAGACCCAGATTCAAGAGTTACTAGATCATGGGTTCATCTGTCCTTGTGTGTCTCCGTGGGGAGCACCAATTCTATTTATAAAAAAGGATGGATCCATGCGTATGTACATTGACTATCGAGAACTGAATAAAATGACTATTAAGAACAAGTACCCCCTGTCGAGGATTGATAATCTATTCGATCAGTTTCGAGGAGCTTCAGTTTTCTCTAAGATTGATCTCCGATCGGGGTATCATCAATTGAGAGTCAAAGAGGCTGATGTACACAAGACAGCATTTAGGACTCGATATGGTCATTATGAGTTCCTTGTGATGCCGTTTGGACTGATGAATGCACCAGCGGCTTTTATGGATTAGATGAACTGAGTGTTCCAACCTTATTTGGATCGATTCATAGTGATTTTTATAGATGACATCTTGGTGTATTCGAAAACTGAGGATGAATATGACGCACATCTCCGAGTTGTTTTGCAGGTTCTGAGAGAGAAATAATTATACACCAAGTTCAGCAAGTGTGAATTTTGGCTACGAGAGGTGACATTTTTGGGCCATGTGGTATCTGCTGAAGAGATTAGAGTTGATCCTCGAAAAATTAAAACTATTTTGGATTGGAAGCTGCCTAAGACGGTTGAAGATTTCTAGGTCTAGCAAGGTATTATTAACGTTTTTTGAGAGGTTTTCATTGATTGCTGGACCTCTAACTAAATTGTTGCGTAAAGGGGTACTGTTTGTTTGGACTGGTAAGTAGCAAGAGAGTTTTGAGAAACTTAAGAAGGTTCTAACGGAGGCCCCTGTCTTAATACAGCCAGAGTCTGGAAAAGAATTCACTGTCTACAGCGATGCATCACATGTTAGTTTGGGTTGTGTGTTGATGTAAGAGGGTAAAGTTGTGGCATATGCCTCTCGCCAGCCTAAGTCTCACGAGGCAAATTATCCAACTCATGACTTATAGTTGGCCGAGGTGGTATTCACACTAAAAATCTAGAGGCATTATCTGTATAGTGAGAAGTGTATCATCTACATTGATCACAAGAGCCTCAAGTACCTCCTCACTCAGAATGAGCTAAATCTTAGGCAACGTCGATGGATTGAGCTGCTTAAGGATTATGACTGTTTGATTGAACACCATCTTGGTAAGGCCAATGTAGTGGTCAATGCTCTGAGCCTAGGGCTATGACTGATCTGAGAGTGATGTTTGCTTGTCTCAGCTTGTTTGATGATGGTAGTTTGTTGGCTGAATTACAAGTGAAACCGTTGTGGACTGAGCAGATTAAGGGTAAAAAGTTGGAGGAAAGGTCTTTGGGCCCTCGTTTTTGACAAATTGAGAGTCGAGAAACCTTAAATTTTGAAGTGAATAGTGAAAGGGTATTGTGCTTCTATGGAAGAGTCTGTGTGCCAAGGGATAATGATTTGAGACAGTCTATACTGGGAGAGGCACATAGTAGTCCTTATACTATGCATCCCGGAGGGAATAAAATGTACTAAGACCTTCGTGAGTTATATTGGTGGTATGGTCTTAAGCGTGAAGTTATTGATTTTGTAAGTAAGTGTCTAACTTGCCAGCAAGTGAAGGCTGAACATCAGTTACCTTCAGGGTTGCTTCAGCCAGTTAAAATTCCACTTTGGAAGTGAGAGAGAGTAACTACGGACATCGTTAGTGCGCTGCCCCTAACGCCTACTAAAAAGGATGAGGTATGGGTCGTAGTGGATTGGTTGACCAAGTCAGCCCATTTCATACTAGTTCGTACTAATTACTCTTTACAAAAGCTAGCTAAACTATATGTGGCTAAGATAGTGAGATTGCATGGGGTACCGGTTTCCATAATATCATATAGAGATCCTTGTTTCACGTCTCAATTCTAAAAGAAGCTATACAAGGCTTTGGGTACAAGACTGGACTTTAGTACTGCGTTTCACCCCAGACAGATGGTCAATCGGAAAGGGTGATTCAAATACTAGAAGATATGTTAAGGTGTTGTGTAATTGATTTTCGAGGCCATTGGGAAGACTATTTACCTTTGGTAGAGTTTTCTTATAATAATAGCTACCAGTCTAGCATACAGATGGCACCTTACGAGGCATTATATGGTCGTAGGTGTCATACTCCTTCGTGTTAGACTGAGTTGGGCGAGCAGCGTGTTTTGGGCCTTGAATTGATTTCTGATACCGATGATAAAGTTAGATTAATTAGGGATCAACTGAAGGCGGCACAGATATAAGTCATATGCGAATTTGAAGCCCAAGGAGATTGAGTATTCTGTAGAGGATTTCATCTTTCTTAAGGTCTCGCTATGGAAGAAAGTACTAAGATTTGGACGAAGGGTAAGTTGAGCCCTAGGTTTATTGGGCCTTATCGCATACTGAAATATGTGGGGTTGCCTACCAGTTAAACTTACCTCCAGAATTAGATTGGATTCATGACGTGTTCCACGTCTCTATGTTGAGGCACTACAACTCTGATCCCACGCATATTGTTCCTATTGAGGAGGTTGAGGTTAGGCCAGATCTAACCTTTGAGGATGAGCCAATTCAGATATTGGAGCGAGATGTAAAGGTTCTAAAAAAATCCATTCCACTGGTTAAAGTTCTTTGGCATAATCGTAGCTTTGAAGAGGCCACTTGGGAGCTTGAGGATGTGATGCGACAACAGTATCATCATCTATTCTGATCAAGTAAAATTTCAAGGCCAAATTTTCTTTTAGGGGGTAGAGTTGTAACGCCCTAAAACTCTCTTATATTTATGCTAGTATGTTTGTGACACAAATATTTGTCTGCTTCAGTGGTTATATGTTTTGGAAGTATCTAAGAAGTCTTAGGTTCAAGCCTTAGCTTGGGAAATTTTTTGTTTTAATTGAATAAATCCCTATCTCTAGCCAGTAGACTTAAAAATAAATGTTGATAAAATATGTCAGAATGAACTTCTTGGTCTGGTGGTTAAGTGAAGTGTTGGTTATGTTTGAGGTCCTTAGTTCGAATCCTTGCGCAAACAAGGGATTTATTTTGCTGCTTGCGTCGTGTGAGAGTTTGAGTTCGACTAAAATTCTAAGTAGTGGGAAGGTTGGAGTGATTTTTAGAGGAAATTAAGGGATAATGGGAGTATTTTGTGGGATTGAGGAGCAAAATAAGGGAATTCTCATATTATCAGATTATTATAGATTTTATTTTGATTCTTGTGATTCTTTTTAAATCAGTTTCCCATATTGTTCCTAAAATTTTTGACATTAGTTCATTTTTCCCTCTAGTTTGCCGTTCGTCATTTTGCTCCTCCCTTTGTCGAATTTTTCTTGGTAAATTTCTGCTGTATCTTTTATTCCTTTTCAGCTTTTCACATTTCTCTTCCCATCGTTTTGTTTTTCTTCTTCTCGTCGTCACCTACTCTATTTTGTCTCTTTCAGTCATTGATTCCTCTTTGCGGTTTGTTCGCGCTTGCGTTGATATATTGCACTCTGCTATGTCATCAGTTTGGTAAGTGATTTAGATGTTTTGTTGTCTCATTTTATAACTTACTGAATGAAGGGTTATATTTGTACTCTTGGGGTTTTTAATTGATTGTGTTTCTTTTCAATTTCCTCTCCTCCCAACAATGGAAATATTGACTCCTCTCTTACACTCCCATTCTCTAGTTCTTTTCAGCTGGGGTTTTTCTCTAACAACAATCAGTTGTACTTGATCGGTAAGTATGGTTTAAGTGAAGTTTAAAGTGAAATTCGACTAGGGGTTTAACGAGAAGGTTTGTGACTCTTGTTTTAGGTGGAGACTAAGAGTTGGTTGGTACATCTTCAAGGATTTGGGTGGGCGACTTAAGTGGTTTTTGATCTTTGAGTTTTCGGAGTGTGGTTTAATTACTAACGGTATCAGGTGTGTAAACACTGCCCAAATCATAAACCGGTAAAAGTTGAAAAATATGACAAATGACGCTATACGAGCGTGCGCACGCTCGTGTGGTAATTCGTATGCATGAAATATGGGCATTAAACTGTTGAGGCCACCATAAGTGAATCGTGGTCTTTGGCCGCTCTGGGCCATGTTGGGCCGAAATAGGCCATGTAGGCCAACAGACTTGTGGGCCCTGCATAGGTAAACCATACGAACATGATGAGTTTTTTTAAATTTTGGGGCCAAACTATGTTAATTTCATGACTGAGACCAATTTTGGGTTATGTTGGCCACACATGTGTGTGGGCCCACATAGGCCCGTATTATGGGCCTTAGGCCCAACTTCACTATTTGACTGTTAAGATTGCACGGGTCGTCCGAGACGACTATAGACCAACTGATGGGTCGGTAAGTAGACTTAGACCCCTAAACTATTATAAAATGACTATTATGCCCTCACGTAGTAAAATGACTATTATGCCCCTATGTTATAAAATAACTGTTAAGCCCCTATGTTATAAAATGACTGTTATACCCCTATGTTATAAAATGACAGTTATGCCCCTATGTTATAAAATGGCACTGTATGATTTTATGTTATGTATGACTGTATATGGGCATGCCATGATATATATGTTGCATACATGTTTGATATGTTGCATGGGAATGGGATTATTATGACCGGAGGAAGTGTACTGTACTGGTAGCTCTGCTGCAAATACTGTTTAGTACCGCAATCGGTGCTAATTTTGGAGTGTAGGGATGGGTGGGTAATTTTATCCCCACATAGAGTGTTAGGATAGATGGAGTAGAGTGTAGAGGCTGGATAGGTAGGATTTCTGATTGCATGTCTGAACTGTTACTGTCACTGTAATAGGCTAAGGCCCACACTAATACTGATACTGTAATGAGCTAAGGCCCAACTGAATTGGACTGTTATTGAATTAGGCTTAAGCCCAGACTGTAAATGCATTGACTATTTGCTTATATGGGGTTACACACTGAGTTTTCGTAAACTTACTCCTCTGTTTATCTTACAGGTAATCCCCAATCTTAGGGATCGATGTTGCGAGGGACTCGGAGGTGGCCACACAACTGCACTTACTTTTACATTTGTTTTTTTTTACAGTTTAAATTTATTTTGGGTATTTGTTCTTTAATAAGGCCTTTTAAAATTTTCTTTAAAACTTTTAATTTAGGGATTTTACTTATTTTAATTCATATCTGATAGAAGTAGGATGCGGATTTTCAAAAGATGTATGTTTTTTTTCAAAATACCACGTTTTCGTACCATAAAATAAAAGCTTTCGCATCAAAATAATGTTTTGAATATAGCAACAAACAAATACGATCAACAAACTGCTAAAGAAAACATGAGTTTCAATAAACGAGAATTAATATAGAATGGATTTTTCCATTGAAACTATGTTTTTGAAAAACACTTAAATGTGACATCGCCAGATTCGGCCATAACGTCTGAGGCCGGGTTGAGTGTTACATTCTTTCTAATTTAAACTCCTATTATTGCATCAACTCATATTATGGATTCCCCTATTAGATTTGAATCTAATCTAGTAGATTTATCTTGTCCTATTTCTAGGATTGAATGTAACTCCACTCAACTAAGCAAGATCTGCTCTTAAATAGAGTCTATTCAACCACCGATTTAAGCACATCAAACATGGACTAATAATATAGAAATATCAAACTGAGAATTAAGCACACATAATTGAGAACAAGAAACTAAGTATTTATTGCGTCAAAAATAAAAATCAAACAACAGAATCCATCGTATGGCTCATCTTCACTAGGAATTTAGGAAATTAGTTCATGCTTAAAAATAAAAACATTCAAGACACAATATAACCAAAAGAACTAAAGAAACTCATGATAACTTCCTAAGAAATCAACTGGTAATCTTCAATCTTGATGGAAATCTACTTCAAATTCGGCTTCAATGGTGTTTTTCAAGTTGTTTTCTTAAATATTCTTTGACAACTCACTTCTATCTTCTTCTTTTTTCATATATAAGTCTTAGAATGCCCGAAAAACTTAAAAATTGTTATTTTCCGCTATTCAGTGCATAATTCCATGAAATCAACATGGCCTACCACACACTCATGTGGGTTACATGGCTATGTGGTTTAGCCATGTAGAATGATTCAACCATGTAGCTCCTGCAGCTTGCTCTAGCGCTCTAGTTTTCACTCCTTTTGCTCTCGAGTGCTCTATTAAGCATTAAAACATGAATTTAAAGAATTAAGAGTATAAAATTCACAATTAACATCGAATAATTACCCAAAAACGCATTAAGAATGTGGTTAAAACATGTTACTTTTAGCACTTATCAGAAAAGAACTTGAACAAATGGTTGTTGACATACTTTTTTAGTATTTTATATATTTTTAATTTAATAACATTTTTTACTTTTTATATTATTATTTTGACATTTAAAATATATATATTTATAAATATATTAGAAATATTAGTTGAGACTAGAGTGAACCCAGATAACTGATTATCTAGATTCATTGTAGACATATTTTTGAGTAATTTATTACATTCATTAGTTGTACATTTATATTATTATTTAAGTCATTGACCGAGTTGGTGTCACGAGTCAATTGAACACCAACTCGATTGTGGAAAATACGAAAATGTCCTTCTGTAATTAAAATAATCTATATTATTCGAGGATACTTTAGTCTTTTATTTTAACCAAAACTAAAAAAAATATGCATATTGTGGGATTTGAACCGACGTCTATACATTTTATTATTTATTGTATGTTATTTTCAAACACAACTATATGTTCTAAATATGTTATTTTCACATGCATACGCATATGATAGAATTTTTAATTATAATTTAATATAAACACATATAATATTATTTATATAAACATATAAATAATATTATATTTTTTCCTTTTCATAATATATAATTTATATTTATTTGTATGTATTTGAAGGTCAAATTGATAGAATTTGTAAATGTGAAGGGTTAAATTTATTGAATTATTTAGAACTAGGATCAAACGGATAGAATGTGTAAGTATGAAGGACTAAATGTGTTATTATACTAGTGAGAAAAAAGGTCATATTATTACTTCCGTTAACCATGTAACTTAGAGTGGCCAAAATAAAAACGATCTAAAACGTAAACGACCAAAATAGAAATGATCTAAAACGTTAGTGGCTAAATTAAATATTTTCATAATTAGATGACCAAAGCAAAACACGTTAATATTTGGTTGATTAATTCTATAGTTTACCATTTTTTAGCTTAAATGTCAAAAGAACTCTTAGTGAAAAAAAAGAAAAATCAATTAAACCTTTTAAAAAAAGTGCAAGTCTTCAATGATCAAAGAAACAATCAATTAAGCCTTTTAAAAATGGTGGGGTGTAGATGTAACAAATGATACTAAAGTAGTATGTCACATCAACAACAAAAATTATAAAAAAATTTTAAAATTAATAAAAATATATACAACTAGATTTATGGATGCAAAGCTATAAAAAATTTTAAAATAATTATTTTATTATCATTTTCATGAAAACATGGTTAAAGATATAGGCTAAATATTCATAACTCTGATGTGGAATTGACCCAGCTATAACAAACATATGAAGTTAAGTCTCCTTTGATTGACGGAATTGATTTTCCGGAAAATTATTTCCAACTTTCCAAAGATTTGATTGGCGGAAAACATTTTCCATTTGGAAAATGAACTCCAAAACA